>NW_009598336.1:0-2252 GCF_000690535.1 Cariama cristata | reverse complement strand
GAGGAGCAAGGGTCTCCTGCCAATGTGAATGCCGGCTGGGGAGCCCCTGGGAGATAAGCTTGGTGCTGCCCAGCACGTCTGCTCGGTGCCTCCTTTGTGCTGATTCCCCAGGGCCCATTTTCATGCAGGGACTCCTTCCCTGCCGTAAAGCCTTGCACGGGAAAAGGGGTCTGGATGACCCATGCTGTCCCCTTTTCCCATGGCTGGCTGTCACCATTCTCCTCTGAGACCTCCCTGCAGCTGGGATACAGCGTGTTGCCCTCAAGCTGCTGTTAAAACAGTTTCAGTGCTCCTTGGGCTGCTCTGTTCTTGGGGTGTCTTGGGGGCCAGTTGTATTTTCAAAGACATACGTTGGTGCGTAACAGTTTTTTGTGTGTCCCAGTGCACAGGGAAGATGCTTCCTTTGAGGAGGAGGATGACTTGTCTGAGGAGGAGGAGGAGGAAGAGAAGGAGCTTGCTCCTATCATGCCAGCCAAGAAGTAGAAGCAGCAGTAACTTATCTCCAGGCAAGGTGAGGGGCCAGGCAGCCTCAGAGAAAGGGTCTGGGTGGCTGTGACACTGGTGTGGCAAGCGTGGGTGGAAGCTGCCCTGCCGCAGTAGGCTGTTGGTCTCAGTCTGGTTCTTCCTCCAGGTACTCACTGGGACTTCTCTCCCTGGACGGCTTTTACCTCGGACACCTCTTACCAGGACCTCAACATTTGCTGCTTTGTTTTTATTTTTTTTTTTTTTCTGTTGTAACTTTTTGGGGAGCAGGGACTGCTCCCAGCACTGGGGTATCTCCTTTCCCACAGCCCTGGGAGGTTGATCCCAAAACTGGATGGATGCTGCTGGTACATCCCCCCTCCCCTCTCCCTGCGGTGGGGGTCGGAGATGGAGGAGGTGATCCTTGCCCTGTGCCTTTTTGCTGTCCTGGACCTCTGCTCTGTGCACCCCCTCTCCCTGGCTCTGAAATACCCAGTCCTGGCCCCTTTCCCATCAGATGGACATAAAGCCAGTGATGGGACAGGCAGTTTCACTGTTTCTGGTGTGTTTGCTTTTCTTTACTCACAATTTGATGGTTTTAATACACTTGGAAGTGTGAAACTGAGGCCCAGGCTGTGTCCTCAACTGCAGTTATGCTGGGGTGGGAGTTCACAGCCTACCTGTGATTTGGGGGGAAGTTCTGGGTCAATCTGCTTTGTAAAGAACTGTTTTTACACTCTGAATAAAGGTCTCTCAGACAACAGGTCTGGAGGGGGGTCACTGCTGGCTGGCAGGTTCCTCTCATGTGCACCTCAGTGGGAGATGCTCCTCCGTGTGCAGTCCCTGACACTTGCTTCCCTTGGCGATGCTGTGGAGCTCCCGTGGGGGATGCGGGTGCTCCTCTCTCTCCGCTGTGGACTCTGCATGCGTGTGCCCCATGTGCCAGCTCAGCCCTGCATCCAGGCTACTGAGGGAAGGGGCAGAGTTGCAGGCAGCTGTATGGGGCAGGGACCCAGCTCCACTTGTGCTCCCAAAGGAAACCTAGCTCTTAGCAACCCCCCTCCCTGTTTTGGGCCATGTTGACCCTGGTACTGGGCACTGTCACAGCAAGGTCCTCGCTTGTGTCTTGCTCTCAGCCCAGCAGCGTCCTGTGATGGGGTGAAACACCACCACCTGCAGAGTGTGGGGCAGGTTTGAGCTCTGACCTTTGCTGGAGAGTCTTGTCCCCCAGCGTCTGGGTACCTGGAGAGGGTTTGATCCTTTCTGTGTTTCAGTCAGGTGGCACTTCTCACCCTGGGGGCTGGTCCTGTCCTTAAGTGTTTTCTCTGGTAGTGTCCCTGCCTCCGACCTTGCATCCCATGGGTCGATGCCTGTCCCAGCCCTCCTTGTTTGTGACACTGGCTGTTGTCCCTGAGAAGCACCATGTACTGTTCTGCCCTGCTGGCTCTGTTGGTGCCCTGGGACCGTGAGTTCCTCCGTTGCATGGACTCAGGTAGGAAATCCTCCAGGGTGGTTCCTCAACTCAAGCTCTATCCTAGTTCATGAGTGGGGCTGTTTCCTCTGAGGCCTGTGCAGCTCCTCTCCACCTCCCCACTGTTTCCTTCTGGCCCCAGACAGCCCTTGACCAGCACGGAGGGAGGCTTTGGTGCCCCTCAGCGTCCCAACCCCATGGCATGGGACCGTGCCTGCCTGGGAGGCACCAGAGGACAGAGAAGAACCGACCTGGCGGAGATGAACCCTTTGGCTTGTGCAAGGCACCCCGCAGTAGCGCAGGGGGGGAGGATGCCGGG
>NW_009598335.1:0-2839 GCF_000690535.1 Cariama cristata | reverse complement strand
AGGACCTTCCTGGAGGTTCGGCCGGCAGCTAGATCACGGCATCTCTGGGCATCACGGAGAGCCCCTGATCCCTCCCTTCTTCGTGTAACACTCTTGTACATCACCAGCCACAGTTAGTCCGTCCCTGATTAATTTCCTCTGCATTCACCACTGCCCTGGTGAAATTGCTCACTTTCCACCCTGCCCTGTGAGACACGGTCTCTAAAGCTTCACTCTGCATTTCTGCTACGTCTCTCTGCCATGTCTCCATCCTTTTCACAGTGCAGCTCCCCAAGCCAGCTGAGGTCCCAGGCACTCAACAGAGCAGATGAAGACCCTCTTTTTCCTTAGGCATGGCACTTACTCCAGCTCCCAGCATCCTCATTGCATGACACAATCTTGCAGCTTCTTCATACTGAACCCGTGATCTCTGCCTCCCTAAACGCTGCTGGGCAGAACAGCTGCCTGAGTTGTTACTCTCCCTTCTGCATTTGTGCACCGTTTCCCTTTCCTTGGCCACAGTGCTTCTTTGCATTTGCCTTCAGTGAATTTTGTCTGTTTGATTTTGAACAGCTTCTCTGCTTGATCAGAATGACTCTGAACCCTGCAAAGTGCTTGCAGCCTGGCATCATACACATACGTTTTATAAGCATGGGGATTCTTCCTTCATTCTTCATAACAGACCCCTGAAGGCTATGTATTAAATGGCTTTTATTTTAACAGCCAGGTATTGCTAATTATCTTTGGAGTGCAGCTTTGCAGCCCATTGTGCAATTGCAGGTTTCATCTAGAGTGTATTTTCTCAGTCTGCTTGAGTGTGTCATGTGAGAGCGTGTTGAAATCCTCACTGTGGCCAAGGCACATCATATCTACCGCTTCTCCCTTATCTGACAGACCAGTTATCAGGTCAGCGAAGGGAACCAGATTGGCTTAACATAATCAGGCCTTAACAGATCTGCACCAGCAATTTAATGACGCTGATATCCTTTGGAGGGTTATGACCTAATCACTCACAAACCTGGTGTGCTTAAGGGAATGGGAGTGAGCAGTCTGTAAGTCTGGATTCTCTCTTCTCCATTTTTAAAGATAGTTATCAGATTTACCCTTCCTTGGGTCTCTGAGACCTCCTTTATCCTCCATCTCAGAAAGAACTGCCAACTTTTCAGGGACTGCAGGAGGAGTGAAGATGAGTTGCAGCAAGCCTTTAGCAATACGGATGTAACTGCTTTATCTATCTGATTGTCGAACCTGTCCATCGCAGTATGGCCTTTCCCTCCCTGTGCTCCTGCATCCTTGTTTAAACACTTCAAACATGATCTGCACCCTATCTAGTCATCATGAGCATTTTTATGATGGCTAGAACAAAGCTCGTCTTAGCTGTTCCAGCCAGCTCGGCTGGCTTTTGTTTTCTCTGCCAATGAGGACCAGACCGATATTCCCCGTGGTTTCCTGCTAACATATTTATGGAGCCTTTGCTTGTTGCCTTTCGTATCCTGGACTAACTAGCACTTATTTTACACTGGAGCCTGTCTTGGCTTTTTTTCCCCTCCACGTTTTCACCTTGCTGACTTCAGGCCTTCAGAGTATTCCTGGGCCTGCTACAGTGCCTCCCCTCTTGCCTGCCTCTGGGGGTGGCCTTCCCTCCCTCCTCCTGCAAGAGAGGCTGCCTGCCCCCCAACCCTGCCTGAGTGGGCAGGCTCCAGGGCTTGGTGCACGCTGCTGGTGCTACTCTGCTGCTTCTGGCTTTGGGTGCCTCTGTGCTAAAGCAGCCTTGTTTTACTTCTCCTGTCCTGGTCCACAGCCAGATCAGCCTGCCTGCTCTTCCCCCTTTTACCTTTCCCTGGAGCCCCCAGCAAGGCTGCCTCCCACTGCTTCCCAGGCTGCTGAGCGCATCTTCCTTGATGTGCTGCCTAACATCTCCTCCTGGGGCTTCTGAGCAAGCCCATCCCATCCATGGTGATGTTCTGGTCCTGAGCTTTAGCCCAAGTCCACAATGCCCATTTAACCATTGCTTTGGCTGTGTATGAAGGCTGCCTTGTTCCTCAAGCTGTCTCGTCTCATGTTTTCCCTCTCCTCCTTCTTCCTCCCATGACTGTTGTGCTTCCTCCCAACGCATCTGGAGGTTTTGCTTCCAGCCTCCCTTCCTGGGGTTGCCCTTCCCTGTCACCTGTGCTAGGGATAACCTGAGGTCCCCAGGGTGGCAGAGCTCTTCCTCTGGGTCCTCCCAGGGTCCGTCCATCGCTGCCAAGGCCTTTGCTCTCCCTTGGGTGGCCGGCTGAACCCATCAGCTGCTCCCCACTCCTGCTCCCTGCTGATCTGCAGGGGCTGAGGCTGGAGTTTACGGTCAGAGGGCTCGGACCTGCCTTGGCAGGTGAGGATTTGGGCTCTGGAGGTCCTGTGGGTGCAGGCAAGGACTCTGGGGTGCATGGGGATGCTCTGCTCAGCTGGTGGCCCCACGACAAGTTGGGGTAGCTCAGGCAGGGTGTCCAGGGAAGTGCATTTAGCAGAGTAAATGCGTCACAGCGGGGCAGCTACTGTACGGCTTGTGTGCATGCTGTAGCCCAGCAGCAAGCCAGCTGAGTGAGCCCTTTGGCACAGTTTGCAGGTTAATAAAACAAGCCCTTGTTTGCACAGCGTGAGGTCCCTCCGTGTTCTGGTCCTGGAGGTGATAATCAGCCTCTCAGGGCCACCATCATCTGCCTCCTTGGCTGTGTCAGATCAGGAGAGGTCATTTTCCAAGGCTGGAGGTGGCCTTTCTCCCAGATCTTACACTAGCACAACTTACTAGCAGGAAGCTGCTATTTGGGGGTGTCACCAGCTGCAGAGCATGAGGGAAGGCCCTTATCTGGTGTGCATCGCT
>NW_009598334.1:0-3643 GCF_000690535.1 Cariama cristata | reverse complement strand
GCCGTGGCTGGGTTTTGGGGATCCGCTCCGTCGGGGGCATGGGGTCCCGTCTGCTCCTTGTGCCCTCGTGTGTCTCAGCCCTGTGGGTAAGTGTAGGGTGCACACGCAAACACTGGCCGTGGGTATGTCCACGGACACGTGTGACTCGTGTGATCCTGACCTGTGGGTCCGTGTCAGCTGTACGTGTGCCCGGAGGTGTGCCTGCCCTGTCGGGTATGTGCTTGCTTACACGCTCACGTCTGCCCAGGAGCGCAGGCACACGCGGCGTGTGTGTACACCCCACTCCTGCACACCCGCGTGTAGGGGTGGCTGTGAGAAACATGAGCGCCACGTACGTGAGTGGGTGCGTGTGGGTTCGCATCTGGTTCGTGTCCCCAGAGCGTTATCTGCTCGCTTGGAAATACGAATGTGCACCCGCTAAAAGTGTAGAGAGAGGTTCCTGTCTCGTTAGCGTGGGAGGGATAATCAGGGGTACCCAGTGTGCATGGTGGATGTGCGTGTGCCTCTGGGTGTGTCACTGGGTACACGCTTGTGTACGGGGCTGCACGGGGTGCCCTGTCCTCCGGGGTGCCCCTGTCCTGGCACTTACCCGTCGAGGTCTATGGGTGCGGGCTGGGGACACGTGGACCGCTGTCTCCCCGACAAGCGTGTGCTGGGTGTGCACCTATGGACGTGGCAGGTACGCACCGTCGCCTTGAACCCTGCCTGTGCTGTGAGCGTGTGCCCAAGCGTGGGTCTGCCCTGTGGCTGTGCTTCGTGCACCGGTACGTAAGCTTTAGATGCGTACGTTGTTTAGGTATACGTACTCGCGAGGTGTAGGTGCACGTACAGGAGTACCCATAGCTGGTTATGTGTGTGTTTGCAACCGCTTTTGTACTTAGACGTGAATACACAGGCATAGCCGTAGCTGTGACGTGACACATACGTGCATGTGCAGGGGAAGCATACCTGCAAGTTTACGTGATTAGATATCTATAGGGACACAAACCGGTGCACTAGTGGTACGTGTGTACGCATACAGGTGTGCATACATGTGTCTATAGCTGCATAAACACTGCCAGAGATAGGTATATACGTGCTAAGGCCCACATGCTCTCCTTGGATGCCTGCGTATGGGCGCAGAGAAATACCTTTGTGCATAGAGGCACCCGTCTGCCGTGTGCTCGGGCATGCACTTGCACGTTTGCACGTCTGCCCACACCAGCAGTACAGCTGTAGACATCCTTATAGACACAAATGCATTCATGCGCACGCAGACAGCCCCGTGTGTGTCATGTATAGACATCCCCATGCCTTTGCGTACACAGATTATGTCCATACCAACATCCACCTACAGATGCACCTAAGTCCCCTCTCTGACCTGTTCACGTAGATACGTCCACGTGTGTCCAAGCTCCTCAGGTGGATGCACCCATGGACATAGGTACTCCCTGTAGTGGGGGGGGTACCTGTCCTCTCCTATAGATACAGCCATACGTCCCTCCCTGGATGGCTGCGGAGAAATGCACGTTTTCCACAGAGACTGCTGAGCAGGAGCAACCTGAGGTGTTGGTGCCTGGCACCCTTCCCTTCGGAAATCTCCGGAGAAGGAGTTCTCCCCCGTGGTGCAAGAACCCTTTGGGGAATGTCAGGGAAGAAGCGTCCCTGTTGTCATAAGAGGAACCTCCCTACTCATGAAACTTTGGGGTGAAGACTTCATCTACACATCAACAGACTTCCACCCTCTTCCGTTGTCACTCTAATATCTCCTCTCACTTCAGAAGGCCCAGGGTGAGGGAGAGACTTCCACCCTCTTCCGTTGTCACTCTATATCTCCTCTCACTTCAGAAGGCCCAGGATGAGGGATTTTGTCTCCATAACCGTGATCTCCTCCTGCATGGCTTCCCTGAAATGGGGGTCTCTCCTAGAGACTCTGTGGGAAGGAGCACACCCCTGTAAGGCTGGTTTTGCCCACGAGGAGAGTCTGGATCAAGGGCTCCTTCATCCCCTTAGAAATCCACGCTGGGGGGGTTCAGTTCCTCGGTAAAGTACATTTTTTTCACTAAGATTGTGACTTCTGTCCCCAGTGTCTGGAGCCCTCTCCATTTGATATCCTAATCCCATCTCCCTATTTTTAGAGACCCTCAGGGTATCCATATTTCTCCTCAAGTGTGCTTAATACTTGTAACTCCTTCCTTATCCCTCTCCTTTCTTTCTTTCTTTTCTGTTAAACAACGAAAAGGGGTTTCTTCTTGCACCCCCCTCCTGAAGTCTGGCGAGAGGAGCACAGTGCTAGATGACACATTAGCATCACTAAGTCTAGGAGGGAAGGGGCGTAGGGATGGTGGGTGATGGGGTTGTTATCCAAAACAGCTTGAAGGAATCTGCATCCCTCTCCCTGGATACTCCTCATAGCAGCAGAGGGTGCCTTATGAGAGAGGAGCGAAGGATGCCAGGCTTTCGGGAGAAACCTGGATGCGGGAGGAACAGCAAGGAAGCTTATGGAGCAGCAAAACTCCCCAGCTGGCTCCCTTTGCTTTGGGTGATGAGTTTGTTTAGGAGCTGACAATCTGTCTGGTTGCTAAAGGAAGCGCGACGTGTTGATGGAGGGTATCTGGGAGTACGTACTGTTCCTTCTCTTTCTTTTCCCCCGTACTATTGCTTTCCAGTGACTTCAATGTGTGTGTTCCAGAGACTTGAGAGGTTGTTAAGGCATTTCATTTACCAGATTTACAAATCCAGAGTCCTTTCTGCCGCTTCTTAGGAAGTCGTGTTATTTAAATAAAACACCAGATTTGGTAGCCATAAAATTGTTCCTAGTCCTGTGACTGAAAAATTGGGTGCGCAGAGCCGAAGCATCTGTTGAGAGAAGGCTTAGTGCAAAAATAAGTCTAAAAGAAGCAGATAAATTTTTCAGTCAGATCCAGTAGAACTTTGCTTTAGGACCTGAAATAAAGGCAAAGGTCTATTTAAAATAGATAAGCAAGGTCGTATCAAATTCGTAGTGCAACAAATTAAACTGTAGTTCTTAACAGCGTTTGCCTGGAAGAAAAAATCTCAGTGTTTTTTTCTTGACTGGTTTGTACATTAAAAGTACTGGGTTTTTTGGGTGGTGTGTGTGGGTTTTTTTGTGTGTTTTTTTTTTTTCCCCTTTCCTTGAAATTTTAACATGTGTTCTTGAAGTACTGTGTGACCAAATGTTTATTTCATAGCTCTGACACAAGCACAGAGTTCCCAGTAAATAGCCGTGACTGTTCTTTAATACCACTCTCATTTTAAAACTATTTTTCTGTTGGTTTAGCATTTTACTTATACCTGTCTACCTTTAGATGTGCTAATTAGTGTTTTACCTTGATAGAGTGGGGACAGTATGTATGCCTGGACTGGCAAGTGTTAACAACTTTGCAAGTTTGTATTTTTATTTATTTAGGCGATTCCTTCATTTCATTGTAATATTACAGCTGATGTATAGACCTGATTCCGCAGTCTTGCACACCTGCTCGTACAAAAAATGATGGCACTCCTACAAACCCAGAGGTCAAGGCCAAGTGCACTGGGCTTGTCTTCGTGACAGCTGCAGAGGTGGTTCCCATCAGATCTAGGTGAAGGTCTCTGCAATCATAGAACCATAGAACCGTTATGGTGGGAAGAGACCTCAAAGATC
>NW_009598333.1:0-17484 GCF_000690535.1 Cariama cristata | reverse complement strand
GTCGAACCAAGGCGGCGTTGCACAAGTGTTCTCGGGCACTGACCTGCAAGTTAGTCCCTTTGCCCTGACAGCGAGCTAAGAAGATGTGTGAAGTGGTTGTGTACCTTTTGGTGCTGCTTAGCAGGCTTCTGGGAAAGGGTAGCACTTAGATAAACAGAGTTTTTACTATTTCTTTTTTTTTTCCTTCTTTTAAGTACAGTGGGTTTTTTATTTGAAAGCAGCTGGTCCTGAGGAGGACCCCCAGTGTGGCTCATGTAGCTGTCCATGGGCCTAAGGAGAAGTGTTCAGCTCTGCCTTGTTGTTCACTGAACACACAATCTAAATTTCCAGCAAAATAAAACTTTTCTATACCTCTGATCCCTTCCCTCAGTCCTCCAGTCTATACATGTATGTCTGGTGCAGCCTCCACTATTATTTGAGGTGCAAACCTTCTCACATGCAACCCATATCAGCCTCAGGGTAATACAAACCTGCTTTCTGCTGCACTTCTGTCACATACCCCTGCCTTCCTCCCTCTTTTTCTCATATTTCCAGGACTCTTGCCACTTGTGCTTCTACTGCTGCAAGACAGAGCTGGCCTCTTGCTGCTCCCAGATTTTCCCCCTATGTCCTCAGGCAGCCCCCCCTTCGATTCCACTGCTGCAAGCCTTTCCCATGTACCTGGGGGCTGTGGCACAGCCCTCTTGCTTTTTCTTACTCAGCCTTTATTCAAAAGGAAGAAGAGGTAGAGAAGCATGGTAGTCCACGTATGTGCAAAGAGAGGTATGGACTGAACTGATCCCACCAACATGTTGCAGAGTTTGCTGATCAGCTTTTAGGATTTTTACCCTCTGGCTCCACGCTGCATCTAGAATTTGTACAGCTTATTCTGTGCCCTCCTTGCAGTTCAGCATGCTGTTCCTGATGTTTTGGGTTTGGCTGGTTTCTTGTCACACTGCCAGAGCCTGGGAAAGGACCCAGCTAAGGAAAAGGCTGGTACAGAGCTTGTTGCCTGTCAGCTTTACTGTAGCATTTGTGCCAGCTTATTTGCCTGTTGGCCATTTTCCTATTACAGCAGCAACCAGCAACCTTGCAGCTGGGGAGGCGTGGAAGAAAAGGCGCTTTTCAGTTCTTTCTTTCAACTGTTAATCCATTTGAGAGATGAGAGAGCTGCTGTCTGTGCTGAGGCCAGTTACCAGCCTAGGAAGGTGAACTAGAAAGGTGTACATACCACAGGGAGCCATGTGCCCACATTCACCCTGCAGAGGTATTCAGCTGACTGCCCAAGAGATAAGTCTCAGACCCTGCCTAAGCACAGTGTAGGTAACAGCAGCCTCTCTTTGTCTGGCTCCTGCTGTTTCCCTCCTCTCCCCATGCATGTACCTGAGCTCAGGAGCAGCAGCATGCCTAACTTAAGTGGATGAGGCAATTCTTGTTCCTGCAACTTTCACTGTGCTTATTCACAATTTCTGTGAATAGGAGCTGCCAGGAGGCTTTCAGAGGCCTTAGGATGTTGCAGTGGGGAGAGACCTATCCTCTTGGTCTCCTGGTTCCCATTTTGTGGGTACTTTCTCTTGATTTGGTGATAAGCTTGTGATTATGCTCTCAGCATACAGACTGGAGGCTTTTTCCAGATTGCCAGCCAAACAAATGTGTGGACTGGATGTGCACATTCCCTTTCTTTAAAGGTTAAACTTAACTTACGAAGGGCACATACCAGTTGCTGCAGGAGATTAAATGTTAGTTCAAGACTGCAGACTCAGTTGTGGCCATGACTGGAAGAGACCAGACTTCTCTCAGGAGCAATTACCAATTTTATATTTGTAGCCTTTTAGTGCAATTGCTTGTTCCCTGTTTTGGTGAAGCCAGTAGGAATGTTTTCTTGGCTGTTTTTGGTTTGTTTTTTTTTTTTTATACTTTTCACTAGTTTTTCCTGTCACTCACCCTCCAGTCAGTGTGCATTTAGGAGCACTATGTATGTTTAGTCTCTTTGTGCCTCTCATTCTAAAACGGTGAAAAGAAAATTACTTTTTTTTCTGAAAATGAGGAGAGAAAACAGGAAGAATTCTGAGACTGTGATTCTGGCTAAACATTTAACATTTCTGCTTTCAACATTACGGGGGGGGGAGTACCATACGTTGGTATGTGGTCCATGTGGTCCTGATGGAGAGTCAGCATCAGAAGTGACCTTGCCTGGCTACATCTCTTCTTTCTCCTTTCTTTCCTCTTCCCTCACCATTTTGTCTTGCTATGTTACCAGGCATTTCTTCTGTCTGCTCAGGCAGAGTGTGCTGTGGTTTCAGCAGCGGTCACTAGCTACTTCTATGACACAAGTGAGAACAACGTTTGGAGCCTGTAGGCTTATTTCTCTGTATTAAGCAATATTTTCATGTTCTATTCACTGTGCTCATTGCTGGAATCAGCAGTAGTACGTACTGCTAATGGGCTTTCTGTTTTCTTTCTTAAACTCTGTTATTTTCTCTCCTTCAGAATTGAGTTTCTGCGACACCTGAGAAGCTTCTTCCAGATCATGTTTAAAATTGAAACAAAGACCCCTGAGGAAGAGCATATGGGCGGGGAGAAAGTCTTAATGACATGTGTTGGTGTTGGATTTTCCAATCTTAGCAAAACTATAAGATAAGAAACGTCTTCAGACTTCATGAAATGGGGTGACAGAGAATGCTGCAAAGATCTGATAAAACCTGCCTTTCCCTATGCTTATTCTGGGACAGGGAAACCAGTGACGATTCCAGTGCAGAGGTATCCAAGCTTGCTGCATGTGAACAATAAAGCTGACTTTAAGGTATTTAGACCTGTGCTGTTCATAAATGCAATGCCGGTATTCTGTGCTGCGTGGAATGGCTGGCTGGAGTCTCAGCTGGCTTGGCAGTCTTTGCACTGTATTCCTCTGCGTGGGATACAAGTGCCTCATGTCCCTGTGCCCTCAAGCCTTAATGCAGAGGGTTTTGTGTATCTACAGACTTCACTCTTAGCTTTTTCTGAAAGGTTTAGATAGAGAGGGAAAACAAGATTGACCAAAACAAGCTTTGCAGTGCAAAACAAATGGATCACAACAGAAACATTAGATTCTTGAGGTAATTGCAGAGACAATATTGGCATGGAAATAAAAATAAAGGTGTGACAATTTTTTATTTATACATTGCAAGTGTATAGGATTTGTCAAATGCTTCACTCCTCTTGACTAAATTACAGTTTCACAGGAAGGAAAAAATAACTCTCTCTTGATTTTCCTTAACGTTAGAATACTGCAGAAGAGATCACAGCCTATACTGAGATGTTTTAGCATCCTCTGCAAAGATGGGCATGGGAGGAGAAACCTCCTTGATGGTTTTTGACTTAACGCATTTATTCTTTTTAAGTTTGTTTGGCATGCCGCACACTGCAGTTCACAATTAATTGTGAAAGGCAGCAAAAAAATCTGTAGGCTTTGAGGGAAAAAAATGTATTCAGTTATGCCATCATGTTTTGTGGAGCTGATCCCTTTTGAAAGAGAAGATAATGGTGTATGGGCACTGCTTGGATTGACAGGTGCAAAAAGTTTCTACAGGGATATAAATATTTACCCAAGAAAGGCTTTTGGTAGATTCCAGGCAAACCTGACGAAGTTCCTCCTGACACAACAAAAGAAATTTATGCTTGACTTCAGACTACACTCAATGTGTCTGGAGTAAAATATAACCATGTCAAAAGCTGGTATATATAAAGAGCAAATACTAGACACTGTGTTATAATGGTCTTATAAACTTTATCTGATACCATTGTAGAGTGGGCATTACCTCTGTAATACAAAAAATGTATATTGGACCCAAAAGGACTTTGACAAAAAGTTAGGTATTTGGTTAGTGTTTTATTAACTATTGCAGGCTGTATGAGTCATTTTTGTACTGTACTTTGTTCTTGTTGCAATCTGTCTAAACATGTTTTGGAAAAATAAAGTATTTTTTCCTAAATAAGGTTTTATTTCCCTTTAAAACAAAACAAACAACAACCAAATAAAAACCCCAAAACCTTTCCCCAGCCCTATAAAATGGCACTTCAAAAGATAAATGGCTATTTTGAACTGGTCTGTCAAAAGACAAGCTTTGGGAGTTGCTAAGGTGGGAGGAAGGGAGGAGGTGAGGCCCTTCTTATAATTTACTAGCTTTCCAAAATTTGATTTGCAGCTAAGGAAACCCTAACTAAAATAGCAGAATGTGAAGTAAAATTTTTTTACTTTTTTTTTTAAATTTCAGGTTACATTACGAAAAAGTACATGGGCAAGGAGGAATTTACCTTGCTCCGCCCTATCACCTATGCAACGAAAAAGCTAGAAACTCTCCAAATTAAAAATACCCTAAGCACAGGGAGCCACTGATCCAAAAGGTGAAATGTACAAACTGAGATTACTAGCCACTAGAATGAAAATATAAAGCTTACACTAATTAAAGATACAAGTTTGTAGCACAGCTCAGATTTCTAAAATTGGTCAAAGTAAAGTTTTTGAAGTTTTGTCACAACTTGAAAAATCAAAAGCTTTATTATCTTTTAATCATTTAAAGCTCTTAACTTTGAAGCTGTGACAGCTTTTCCAAATGTTCCAGTTGCACCAAACATAGAAAGGGCAATGTGTTGCCCAGGTAGCAGATTCTTTAACAATAGAGTAATTATGTCATAAAATTACCTATGCTTAACTAAACCTCAGTGTTGAAGTTAGATGGCTGACCCTTAGCCCTGCTACAAATTGCATAGCTCTACAGCACAATGCTTGCTGTGACTCAGAATTGCTTGTTACTTTACAGAAAAAATGATATGTAATGAAAGGACTATGTTTTTCAAAAACATCTAGTCTCTGGAGAAACAGGAACAATTCCAGAGGAGGTTTTAGGAAGGAGCTTTCTTAAAATTGCTTGACCTTCACATTCTGTGAAAAGTACTTATTAGGAGGAAATCCTGCAGATAAAAGCTGTTTGTTTATCAGCAGAACAGCAATTAACACCTGTTTTGGTGGACTGATCCAACAAGCAATAAGATAGTTCAATTTTAGAATGGACAGAGGAAATTAATTTTTGGTGAAGATGATTCGTACTCTTTGTAGCCACAGACTTTGGATGCTAGTTACTAGGAGATGCATCTTTCATCTCAGTCCATCGTAGTGGATTTAATACTCAGATGACTTGAATTTGAACTCATTAGCTGTACGTGAATAATCCTGTACTCTGAGCTATGCATCAGCAATTTAGTTAATCCCTTTGGGTGAACAACTCTGATAATACCTGTGTGCCATGATTGGAAACTAATCGGAATACCTCATTAAATGGAGAATAGCTTCCTTTAAACTTGCCTAACGTGAAAGGCTGCTACAGTGGTGATGTGAAAAGTACTTGCAAAGCGTGCCTTTACCTTGCACCCAGTTCCACTTTTGTAATATCTGTTCCATTTACAAGCTTTGATGGTAACTTGACTGCACCTTCTGTGGTTACATCAGAAAATTCGTGTTAGCTTGCTGTAGGACAGGTTCTGGAGTAGTAGAGATTATGCTGAATGTGAACTTTCTTCAGTCGAAGCCAGTGCTCTTTGCTGAAGGTGGATGACTAGGAGCCAGTGCAGGAACTGTTTGGGGAGGCACACAGAAGGTGAGTTAGCTAGACCAAAACAGTAAGTACATGGCTGTCTTGGGTAGTGTTTTAAAAATGGTGATTATGTTACTGCCAGAGCATAAATACCATCTTTCTTCTTGGCCTTCCCCACAGGTGATATTGTGAGTCAAATGGATTTTGTTTCAAGCCACTGAGGCATAATTCTGCTGCTTGTAAGCTCTGACATTCACTTCCCCATTTTTCAATCATGCTCTTGAGACAACAACAGGAGGGAAAAAAGACAAGAAAAGTACCAGCTTTCAGAGAGCATAATTTTGCCTATGAGTTTCATTCTCATTTTTTTATATTGTGTGGCCATCTCCACACTTTTATTTTGCATGTCTGATGAAAGCATTTCTATTTAGTCTAGGTGCTAGGAGTGACCAAGTGAGACATGCAACTGTGTCAGGGCAACTCTTAACTAAAAGAAGAAAGTGGAAGGGGTGTTTTTACAGTTACTGCTTACGTCTTGGTAAGCTCTGTCTTAAAAGATCATTCTTGGTGGGGTATGTAGAGTTTTCCTTGTGTCTGATCTAGGAGCAGCACTGACAAGGTCTGAAAAACACCTATTACCTGTTGTCAGTAGGAGAGGTAAAAAGATAGAAAGTCCTGCAGGGAACAGTGTGTGGGTTGAACGCTGCAGCGACAGCATTTGTATGTATAATGAAAGTAAGTCATGCACTGCATCAGAGCATCTTAATGTGCAAATAGCACCTGTGCTAGGCGAAGTTAAGTTGGGACATTGTTGTAAAACAAGATTTGTTAGGATGGTTTTTAGTCTGTTTGTCGTAATAGATGTTAGGTGTGAGCACTAATCTCTCTCCTGGAAGAGTAAGATTGTTATATATACACACACAAGGAAGAGTACGCAGACCTCTACTCCCTGTGTACTATGGAGTATAGAAACAACTGTGCTTGTGGAGGTAGCAATAAGGAGACCCATGGAGAAAATGTTTTATTATGAACTGTTATTGATCAAGGATATAACCACAAGAAAACAATGGCCGAAAGCAACTGTTTACATCAGGGTGAGCAGTGGCTGGGAGCCTGCAGAAGTGAAGTGGCCAGGAGCCTGCCGCTGCTGGCAACCCCTCTGCACAGCTGTGCAGCTGTTGAGGGGGCCCTTTGTGCACACCAGGGGTAGACTGGGGTCTTTCTACATTTGCCCTCACGCCGCATGTCTGGCAGATTGTCCACACTCACCCCGCTCATTTCTCTATCAGTTTGGCCACATTTCTCTGGCAGCCTCCACTGTGATGTTCACACAACAAACATCAGTACTCCTTTGGCAACGAACCCATGGTGAAAATCTGTAGGGTCCCTGTGCAGACTGATCCATGTGAGGTACCCGGTGCTTCATTGTGGGTGAGCTAGTAGGATGAAGGGCTTGATTCCAGCGGCCATCACTACGTGTCAGTGACACATCACGTTACACAAAATGTGACCGGCTCAGTAAGGTACAGGTGTTTGCAGCCTGCATCAAGAGTCACACCATTTGAGAACAAATGTCTTATTCCTTCTTACCTTGCTTCTAACCTGGAACCACTCTGCTCCTCGAAAGTTACTTACACCTTTTCCAACCCTACACTGACTCCATGGATAAGATAAAAAGTTGCGTTAGGCAGTGATGAATGTAGATATATTCTGTAAGGCGAGACTGTGGTTCTGAATGGTCATCCCCCAGCACAATCAGGACAGACAATTCTCTTCCATGTGTTTGGAAATGTAATTTTGATTAGGTATAAAATACTACACATCTGCCAGATGAGTCTAGATCAAAATATGCATGAGCTTTGATTATTTGTTCTCTTTTTTTCTAACATCACCAAAGTGAAAAAAAGAGAGAAAAAAACCCACACCACCTTATGGCTTGTTTGTGTGTCAGCATTGAGAAGGTGCCTGATTCCGTAAGGCTTCCTGAGTGATTTATTTAACTATTTAGAAACACAGCTACAGATTCAGAATGTGTCTGCAGGAAAGAGTTTCTACTGCAGAATGTTTATGAACACTGAATGTAAAAATCTACTTCATAATTCACACCATAAGTGTATTATCCACAATTTTCATCTTGTTATTTGTGACTTAAAGTAAATAATGTACTTTCAAAGAAAACATCCACAATAAATCAGGGCTAAATAAGACACCCTAGAAAATGTTATTCCTGTTTCGTTTGGAAATGTGTTTGTCAGGTTGTTAGTAAAAATACTGTTCTCTCATCCTTCACTATTAATGTCAGTAGCAAGCTTTCCCTTGAAACGGTGTCCAGATCTTGTTTCTAATCTTTCCTAAGTAATGACGTATGGATTCAAAGTGAAGAAGAGCTGATTTGACAAGATCCAGCTTGTCTACATATGTAGACATACATAGATCCAGCTACATAGGTAGAGCATCTTAGAAGAACAGGACAACGTACAGGCTCCTTAACAGCTTCTTACTCAACAGGAGGGTGATGGGGGGTGGGGGGGTCTAATCTAAAGCTACACCATCTGGGGCTGGCCTTGTCACGGGAAGAATGTGGCAGCTGCCTAGTTTTTCTTCTTAATTTTCAGTTTCAAAGTACAAATAAAGAATAAGCATCTGTTTCGGCTTGCAGAGTTAAATAAGCATTGTGAGCAGATGGTTTTTAAGACATGAAATTTAGAGTTAAGAAGTGTTCATGAAAAGAGGGTGTAACTAATAGCCAAGAAGATGGATATTACAGAATCCTGTTACCTTTCTTTTCCCTCCCCAGCCCCACAGGTTTACACAGAAAAGAGCAATTTGCTCAGAAATTGCTGAATAGGTGTTGAGACATTGTAAGGAAAATACAGGAAATCAAAATTCTCACTCGCCTGACTGAAACACTGAGTAAAAACTTAAACATGCTTATGTCCACGGCATTTTTCTTCACTGACCCAACTTTCGAAGAAAGAGCTGCTATGAGAGAACTTGACTGAAACTTCTGTTTTCACACCTTTTCAGATTTCAGTAAAATCTCTCATTGGTTTCCTCTGCCTTCAGTCTTCCCCAGGCAAGAACAATGCTAGTAATTTATGAACTTTTTGAATTGGTTTTGCCAAGTCATAGGCATATAAATATAAAAATGTGCATTTTTTGCATTCATGTACTGAAATTCTTGGCTTTATGGATTTTTATCCTCTGTTCCAAAGTCTATGTTTTGGAGAACTGCCTTTGTGCCTGTTGTACGGAAGAATGAAGTGACTCATTTGTATCCCACAGGGACCTGGACTAGAAAATATCAAGATCCACAAATTCTCAGGTCTGTGCAAAAGACCTCAGAAGATTTCTGCTTTGGCATCAGAAAGCCTTATCTGACACACAGAGGAAAAATAATGGTCTTTTAGCTGAATCTTCTGAGTTTTAAAGTGGAGCAAGAAAGCAAACCATTTACTAACACTCAAAATGAAAGTTTCTTGCTGATTGGCATTAAAATGTAGGGGCTGCTTTTAAACCGGTGGCACATCATGCTAGTAGATGGACAGTGGGCATGTTCGTATAAAGTCCTGGGGCTATGGGCTGCACAAGAGAAAATCCTGACATACAGCTCCACTCTTACGAAGCTGAAAGACTCTATTCCTTTAGGACACCCTGTTAAGGAAGCAGACCTAGTGTTGGTGTTTACCTAGCAATATTGTGGGGTTTTCTCTCATTAACCTTCCACTGGTGAAAGCCCTGACCGTGTTTCGTTATGTAAGGTGTCTACCACTGCTACTACAAAGACTATTTCCAACACAAAGACAGCGTTGACTTACAAGTAGGAGTTCTGGGGACTAGATACTACTTTTTAGCTCCCTCCTTTTCAAAGAAGCAGGGAGGGGAATACAAATTAGAAAAAAAGTGCGGAAAAAAGTCACAGAGATACAAAAGCACACAATAGAAGAAACAAATGTAACTGTGCTAGTGTTTCAGTTATTTCCTTATATTTAAAATATTTAAAACTATTGTAAAATATTGTTCTTTATCCCATTAACATTTTATAGGGAATAAAAAAGTCACAACCCTTGCCAGAATATTTTTGTAGCACTAACTTATATAACCCACCGAGAAATGCAGATCCTAAAGATCTCAGTAGCTGTATCTCACCCACCATTCTCATGACAATCCACTCCTTCTGGTGTTACTGCAGCTGCCAGCCAAATATAAAACTCGGCAAGCTGCATCTGTGGCATAATGTGTTGGTTTCACTTTTGGGAGGAAGCAGAAAAGTGGCAGTTCCAAGTAAAAGCAGTCTCTTTTGCAATCTTTTCAGCTTTCTTCCTCTGCCATTTACTGAACAGTAGTCCATCCATAGATAAGTAGAATGTTTATTTCTGTTGCCTGCTACAGCATCTCTTGTACACAAACTGGCTCCCATTTTCACAATTTCTGCTGACCAAAAATACCTCCAGATGGGTTTGCTGGTAGCTCTAGGCTTTCCACGTATGGCTGACTCAGTTGTGTACCAGCAGAGGAAGCAGAGGAGAAGACATTCAAAATCCGGAGGAATGGACTCACACGGCTCATCTCAGAGGACCAGCCTTGTCCCCCAGATCCAGCTGTGTCAAAGGTGGCACCAGGGCTGCAGGGCTTCCCTGTGATTCCCTGGCCCGATTCAACAGTGCTCGGCACTGGATAGGGCATTTAGCAAAAACGATGAAAAACAGCTTTCCTTCGTTTCTGTGGATGAGAACTCGTTGTACTCTCAAGCAATCAGGTAAACACTTCTAATTGGTTTCGTCCCTCACATGAAATTTACCTTGGGAATGACATATTTTGAAGCTAGTCCCTGCGAGGGAGTAACTCAAACTGAGTTAACTACTGTTTCTGCCTCACATACAACTACTTCAGTGATATCTTTTATAATCCCACAAAAGGCAGGTTAGGAAGCTCTATAGCTAGGCATACATACCCTTTTGCCTAAGGGAGAACTTTCATGCTTTGTTTTGCACGTTTGCCTCGGTGTGAGGGAACACTTGCTGGAACTGCTTATCTAAAAATCTTCCTCCTCCAAGAAGAGGAGTTTGTGGAAGCTGTTTCTAGACCCTGAAATGCTCTCCCTGAGAGCTCCAATATATGGTTTATTTCCATTACTCTACAAAAAGTGGAGTGAGGAACCAATGTTTTTAAATGTAATAGTTGCTGAGTGCCATAGTTTTTGAAACAGAAAATGAAAGAGCTGAAGCTGATTTACTGTTTTAATTACGAAGAAAAGACCTAATAGATGTGACTGGAGTTCAAAAATAAAGGTGGAGAAAAAGAGGAGTTACTGACACAGATTGGATGTTGTTTCTACCAATGGAATTCCAGAGCAACAGTGAAAGTTATGAGTTAATTGGAATTATGTGGAGTCTGACTCCACAATTAATTAATTAAGGCAGTGTTACCCAAGTGGTGGCCTGTGGGACAGACCTCTCTCTTTATTAGAAGTGCTTCTTAGCTGGTTTGCACAGGTATCTACCAGTGTACCTTTTTGAAGCCAGACAGGGAAATTTACTTCTTTGTGAAACTCCTGTGCTTCTGCTAGTTTTAACTAAAATTGGCCAAAAGATTCAAAAGCCAAACGACCATGCTAAATATACTTACTAATTTTTCTTTAACCTAAAATATTTTGATGTTGCAGTTTTATCAGTGTGCACATTTGATACCAACATTGATATCCAGATGCTTCCTGAAGTAACTTACTTTTTCAGAAATACTGATAAAGCAAAGTATCTCATACTGACTCTCATTTGAGCAATAATTACTTAGCACTTTTTAAAAATTAGCACAATGTATATTTTTGTAATTTTACTTCAAACTGAAATATGTTTCTGGTTTTAAATTAAACTCTGCTCACCCTTTTCCAGGACTGTGAATCAAAACACAACTTGCTATTAGTTTGTACTATCAACCAGAAGTAAAACAGTAGAAATAAAAGTGAAACTCTGTGTCTTCACCTCACCGTCCGATACGAAGATGAGAATACCAAGTGGAAAAATTAACTACAAACAAATGAAATGTTTTGCTTTGAACTTACTGTAAGCAATTTTAAGAGTTTTAGAAACAGTTCATAAAAGGTTCTTGTTCATATACTTGTGTGTGTATTAAAGGTTCTTGCTCTTCAATGCCCTTGGTGATTGATGTGAATGCAATAGGCAGTTTGGAAAATGTACAAGATAAACTGGGTTCCGTTTTATGACATTAACTTCTATATTGCATTCAAGTAGCCTAGTAACTTAACTGTATCTTAATCATACATAAAAATGCAAAAAAAGAAAAAAAAAAATTCAAAAATATCATTAAAGTTGAGCTCTCCGGTGAGGAAATTCCAAAATTTCAGCAGTTGGCCTCAAAGGGATTTAGTTACATTGTTCTGTAGTCTTTTGTCCTTTTAGTTTCTAGCTGTATCACACTCACATCCTGCCACACTGGCTAAGGCAGATTAAATTACACAAACAGATTAAATAACAATAAAAAACCCCAACAGGATAAGAAATTACTGATTGAAATGAATTTATATAAACATTAACTTCTGAAGCTTCCTGACTTTCACAGATAGATAAGTGCTGTGAAACAAGTTCAGGAAGGTCAACTTTTCATAATAATGTAAAGCAAAAGCACCTTGACAGAGCTGAAGTTCATTGCATTTAAAATCAGATATCATTAATTAGTACATCTAGAAACATTAATTTGAAAATCAGAGCTTTCCATCTAAATGTCCATAGATATCTTGAAACATAAGAAAAAATGCCAATATATGTACACATGTGAAAATATACGTTTGAAATAACAAATGTACTTTCCACAAACTGATGCCAGATCATTATGCAGTTCTGAGCACTGCAGAGGAGAAGTCCTGGAGAAGGTATTTACATGAACCTGGGCTGGAAAGTTTTAATTTTGCATTAGAGTACTTATGGTCAATTTCTGAGTCCCTCTAAATGTTTGGAAACTCCAAGACTGAAAGCAGAAATATTAGTTTGTGTGTATGAGGGAACTGGGCTGTTTCCCATGTTTGACTGGTGTAAGAAAGGCTGAAGT
The DNA here is from genome assembly GCF_000690535.1 of Cariama cristata. Lineage (NCBI taxonomy): Eukaryota > Metazoa > Chordata > Aves > Cariamiformes > Cariamidae > Cariama > Cariama cristata. The sequence goes on along the minus strand of NW_009598333.1, from coordinate 4,870 downwards.
GATTTTGTGGAGATTTTTGAAAGGAAAAAAAAAAACGAACCCTGACTCCTGCAAAATCTGTTACAAGACGTTTTCAAGACATCAGACTTCCCTGCTCCCAAGGAATTTTCAAATATATTTTTGGGGGAGTTATAATCTATTTTCTTGGTAATAGGTAGACCCAGGAAGACACAACTTTAGGTCCTCTTTATTATGAATATAAATACATTCCATTTGTGTAACAGTAGGACCAAAACCCATTTGAAATCATGTATCATTGTGTTTAGGCACCAGTTAAACACAGAAGATATCCTGCTCTAAAGATGAAATAGTCTCGGGGGAAAACACAACAAAACAAAACCTATGCAAGCAAAATTTTATTAGGAAATACAGTGTAACTCAATGGAGACCTATACTGAGGGACTCCAGAAGCATCTGTATTGCAATCACTAGGAGTTTTGACTGCAGAGGCACTGGCAAACACTGCAAGCCGAGGTTTGCGGTGTCTACATTTCAAGGTTCTTCTTTGACGCAAGTTGCAGTTTTATTAATTTTGTTTTGCTTCATTCTGTTAGCAGGTTTTGTTAAGGATGGAGAACCTTGGACTTTTCTTGCCGCTTCTTTTCCTCACTGGATTGTGCTAGCATACGTATCTGTTCACTCCGACACTAAGTAAAAAGCTCTGAACATCACAGAGTGACAGTAAATTTGTGGTTCTCTGTAATACCATTCATACCAAGCCATTTCCCATCAGTGGACCGTATTTCAAAATTTATTTTCTAGAAGTTCTACAGTTAAGACAACTGCTTGCACTTACTTGCCTGCCTGCTTTTTCCAGCTACATAACTGTTTGCTGCCTGCTAGGTTTTATCCTATAAAAGGAGAAAGGCTCATGTTCCTTAAAAGGAAATCCCATGCGGCTGCTCAGTTGTGACTCCACTAACTCGGCAAGAAATAAATTTGATCCACCTCCTAGACCAGATCCACACCAACCTGTGCTGAGCCACAGGGATGAGAGCGTTCAAAGGCTTGGAACATTTAATAGAGCCATGGGCAGCATGGAGATCGGTGCAGACATTGCTTTTCACACGAGTAAATCAGCTGCATTAAAGAGTAAAAAAAAAATAAAATTAGTTAATCTTCCTCTATTTGCAGAAAACCTATCAGAAACTATTGAAAACAACAAAGCCAGAATAACTCAATTTGAAAGAGAGAGATCAAAATCTTACGTGCCACGCGTAGTTGATCTGTGTATATGCTACCAATATAGGTAAGCAATACAGCAATACCACTATGTCATCTTTTTTTAATCCAAGTTTTATTGCCACTGCACATCTGGCACACACACCCTTATCATACAAACCAAGAATCTGCCAGGCAGAACACTATTCCTGATCACCATAGGCTATAAAATGGACTTCTTCACTGTCTTCTCCTTGTACCGCTTGGAGGGAATCCCAGAGAGCTGTTGGAAAGCAGCTTACCTAGCCCCTGGAGAATGCTATGGAAGGGAAATAGGGCGGTTACAGATACAGAGGAGGGGAGAGTGTTATCTGATTTTATTCTTCTCTGTTTTATAGAAGTCCTTGTACTGCATTAGTCACTGTAGTGCGAGTGCTTTTCAGTTGCTCAGCAATTGAACTGATGCCTGTTCTTGCAGGGGTTTATTCTGTGGTTTACTTTTTGGGTTTCAGTTGGTTTTTTTATTATTATTATTTTTCCTCTGGGATTGTTGTGTGATGCAGCATTTTGCACCTGCTCAAGAACACAAGGGGCTATTAGAGAAGGTAGTGTCAAAGAAGTGCACTTTCCATCAGGAGTAGTGTTCAGGGTGGACTTTAGTACCTGGGGAAGTACATTTTGCATTCTTAGGTACGTGCTCCAAAAGCAGCCTTTGCAGAAGTGCATTATGGTGGTTTTCAGGTGCTCTCTGCTGTCTCTCAGAGGGAGAGTTATCAAGTGAATGTCTAGAACCGGACAAACTTAATGCTTACCACAGGGACTCTTAAAGCTAAGAGATGGATTTTTTCCCTAGGGCTTTTTTTTCCAAAGTGGATGAAGTGCTGAATCATAACCAAACCTGTATTTACAGGTGCTTGTTCCTCTTTTCTCCTCTGGGAAGGGGGTATTCACCCATACCACTCAAGGAAATAGGTTTCAGAGAATGACTACAAATGACAAAAAAGTTTCCTTCAAGAGTCTTCTTTGTGCCATATATTTAAAGATTATTTTTTTTTTAACAAAAAGATGTTGTTCTGTACAGCTGGGCCTACAGAAAGAGGAGGAGAAAAACTATGACAACATACATACTTACCTTTAAACATTTAGACTTTTACATCCTACTCCAAAGGTAGAAGGAAAAGTGAAATACATGCAGACTGTCTGACTTTACAGATTTCTCTGAAATGAGTAACTTCCTTAGCCATGCTCTGACTCGTGAAGGTTTGGCAAATAACACACACCCCCCCATCCTGAATACAGAATGTGCTTTGGTTTTAATTTCAGTGGAAAAATGATAAATCTAAATCCAACTATGGGAATTTTTGAAGTCACTACAACAAAACTACTTCTATCATTTTTAGCTGTTTGAATATGAAAATGAAACAAAATCCATTTCCTGCTTCATATGCTAATCTCAGAATCTGGAACACAGAAGTAATCAAGAAAGTAAAACTAAGCCTTTTGCACAGATGGCCAGTTTTGTAACTTGCTTTGAAAAGCAAACTAACTCTGAAGGAAAGTTGTTACAACAGTTGTAAAAATCATGTTTCACGTATAATTAGTGGTATTTTTGTCCATTATTTGGGGGTATGTTTACTGTTTAGTGTTTTAAATCCCCATTTAATTTAAGATTCTGTGGTTATGCCTGTTACTACACCCTACACATATTTGTATTTGACATGGTGTGAATATGTGAAATTAAATGTGTAAATAGGATGTAGATAAAATGATACTTCAATCCTTTTAAGTTCCCACGTGTCATAGGCTGACACTTGTATCCAAGTGTATTAACATGCAAATGTATGGAGATTATGCATGGTCATTTAGCAAAGGAAAAGGAAAGGTGGATGCTTAAATGGTAACAGGATGAAATCTGAGATGCTGACAGTTTTTGGGTGCAGATGCCTTCAAAAGGACTTGACAAAAATTAACAGAGTAGCAGTAACACTGTTGAAAGTAATGAACAACCCTGAACAGTCTAGTGAAAAGGATATTTCATAGGACAATAGTGTTTCTTGCTATACAATGCTAAAATGTATTTAAACTACTTACAATAGAAGACTAACAAAAGTGAAAATGCCTGCTATCATTACATAAGCTGTAATGTTTGGAGTTCTAACATAGATTGGACTTTCACAATCCCCTCAACTGATGGTGTGCTTTATCAGTCAAGAGTTTGGCCAGTTTTGCAGGTCCAACTAAACCTGACCTTGACAAAATGTTGAAACTTAATAATACAAGGATTTCCCATCTATTCCAGTAGAATTCTTTGCATATGCAGGGTTCTGTCCACAGAGATCTTGACGAGCAGTCTGAGATATGCAGTGGGCACAATCAACATAGTACACTACTCTCCTAGTCTTCAAAGTGGTCTGGATACTGGTGGTATATTAGGTGATTATATTTGGGAGGCATTAGAACATTTTTATTTTGCAGTCTGACTCCTTTCCCTGTTTGTGAGAAGTTTTCAGTGTTCCTGCACTACATGCTTGTGTGAGCTTTTCACATTGCAGCCTGGAAAGAGAGAGACATTAAAAATGAAAAGCAAATTATTAGAGAACGTAGTAATACCGAAACTTTCAGTGACATTAGGGACTAGATAAACTAGAAGAAAACATGCTGTAAATTTACTTCATTTCAAAATCACCAGGCACCCTTTAAACTGCATGTTCAAGGAAACCAAGTATGCAAAGCAATGTACACACCAAGTTAAATTCTAGTTCTGACCTGGCCTAGATTTTGTTTTCTGTAAGATGATGTTACATGACATGGGCATGCTCCTTTGTTCTGCACAAACAGTAAAAGAAACACATGTAACACTGTAGAAATGACAGTGATAAGCTTGTCCTTAAAGAATGGTATTTTATTTTACACTACCAAATTGTTACCTGACAGTTAACAGCTTGCTTTGAAATCATTTAAAAGTTACGAGCATGAGTCTGTTGGTAGTTTTGAGACTCATAATCTACCAAACTTTTACACGGCTTTTTAGTTCCTCCCTGTCCCAACTTCAGTTCGTCTTTGTCTCCTGGATAAAGACTTAACAGCACATATTTGTAGATCAAGTCCTCTGACTCTGGTGTTCTTTCCTTAACTTGCCGTATCTTCAGGTCAGCAGCCAAGCTCATTCTCTTTTTTTGCTCATCTGTAACAGACAACCTAGTTCCAGAGCTTTCAGATAAGCATGTTTACTTGGCATGGAGAAGAAAATAAGGAACAAATTAATCACATAAGAAGTCACAGAAAAGCGTACATTTGCAAGGTTAGAACTGTGCAATAAATTCTGGGAGCTGGGACAGAACTAGCACACACAGGCATTGCTTAAAAAAAAAAAACCGCGCATTTTTCCTTTGGCCCAACTAACACACACACTACTGTGAAGCGAAACCACAGCAAAGATGCACTGCTTTTGTTTACCACGGCTGAACAAGGCAGGATCTGTCCCTCAAACTGCTGGTTGCTGGCCCAAGGCCCTTTGCCTCACTTTAGTTCAGTTTTCACCTCACAGCGGCTCCCACTGGCGAGGGCAGACGGAAACCCGTGAAGGTCAAGAAGCCCCTGTTCCCCACAGGGACCGGGGGGCTGGCGGCAGAACGCAGCAACCGCCGGGACAGGGGAGGCTCCCCTTCCCCCATTTACACATCCCTGGTGCCCTCTGTAGGGCCTACGA
>NW_009598332.1:0-1413 GCF_000690535.1 Cariama cristata | reverse complement strand
CGGGGCCCCGGCACAAGGGTAGGTCCGGCACAGCAGCCTGGGGAGGCAAGGCCAGGCAGGGCTTCCAGTACAGCCCCCGCAGCTTAGGAAAGCCAAACAGTTTGCTTTGTGGGCTTTTTTTTTTCTGAAAATGGAAAGATTCTTGAATTTTCAGTTTCCTGTCTTGAATTGCAATGAACAATTAGAATCGCCCACGGATGGCAATACTGTATTTGATCAGCTGTCACTCAGCACAGAGCACATCTTGTCTGTAGCTGTACTGCAGGCTGTGCAGTGAAACTCATGATTGAGGCTTGAGAATACTATTGTAAATTAAACAAGAATGCATAATTAATAACCAAAATAAAAGAATGAATCACATTAATCAGTAAAAGAAGATGCAATAAACTAAGACTAAACAAGGGAACAATTTAGCTCATACAGTAGGATACACAATTGACTTCAAAAGTGATTGTACTAGATGGTTTGCCCAGCAATTATGTTAATTCACATCCTCGGCAGTGTCATTGGGTATAGCTCAGTTCCAGTCGTGCAGGGTTAGCGGAAGGATCTGGGAAGCTCCTTACGGCCAGCTCCGCTACCTGTGTGTCCTACTTCCTCACACAGTCCTCTAGACAGCAAAATCATCACATAAACTGTACCAGTTCCAGATGACCTCATCCCCGTCTGTTGCTCTCCTCTGGGACAAACAGCACATCAGGACTCGGTATCCCTCTGCTACTCATCCACCTTCACTTCGGTGAAACTAACTTACGTGCTGAAGTTCAAGCATTTACGCATTCCACCTCTTCACGGCCTTTGCAGCCGCACGTTGCCTCCTGCGGGGGTTCACCCATCCTTTCCCCTGCGCTGCCTCTGCAGGACGGAAACCTTTTCGCCCCTTAACTATTAGGAAGCTGGCAAGCTCCAGGTGCCTTAAAGCGCTGGAAAGTTTACCGGGTCTCCGTGCAAGGAAAGAAGAAAATCCTGTAAATCTGTCAGGCACATTACTGTCACCTGTGATGGGAAGTTATGTGATACTGGAAATGACAAGAAACTCTTTGCACAAGATCTATTTCAATGAGCTTCAAGTGATGTTGTGCTTTGAGTTTGCTCATTTTACAGCTGCTTCTCCCACTTAAAAAACGCTGGAGCTTTTTCTTTTTTTTCCATAAGCTCTTGTAAAAAATTTTCCACCTGTTTGGCCATTTTACTCGAGAGCAGCAAACCTCCTGTGAACATTTTCATGCTTTCTGTAAAGAAGATGATAGGTTCATTTTAACAGAAGAACAGTTCCAGTAACAGAAATGCAACCGAGTCACCCTGGCTCCCCGGCCCAGCAGTCTCCGGCAACAGCGCGAAGCCCTTTTCCCCAGGTGAAGCCTGGCAGGCTTGCGCGCAGCCGGAGGGCAGCGGGCAGAACGGCGCAGTCCC
>NW_009598331.1:0-1097 GCF_000690535.1 Cariama cristata | reverse complement strand
GCGATTAGCAGCTCAGCACCCTGATAAAACCCCAGCACTGATGATCCACCAGCAGAAGATTCTTAGTCCTGATCATGGGAGGATGGCAGCAACGCTGCATCACACTCTGCACGTCACTGCTCTTCCCGAGGGCCCACCAGCACGGGAGCCCGTGGTCCTCAGAAACCAAAACGCCGAAGCGGGAACCGCAGAACCGCTTAAACTCTGTGCGTCGTGCAGGAGTGGTGCTCGCCAGGCCCTGTCCACATGGATGTCTGGGCACTTGTCAGCAGGAGGGTGAGGAGGTTCGAGCGGGTCACGTCCTCACCTGCACCTGCACCAGCCTGGGGCTGCTCCTGCCCCGTCAGCTACAGAGGTGGTTTTTTGTCATCACAGGCTGCAAAGAGAATGTGCCTGTGCTCCCATTGACGTGTTTTGTTTTTCTGTGTCCTAGAAGTCTCCTACCAGGACCCACAAGAGGTATTGGAGATGGAGACCCTTTGCTCTCTGTCTCAGAGACAAGAAGCCCAACTCTACCAAAACAAACCCTTTCCTCAAAGAAGGATGTGGCGTGCAGCCGGTGAATGGCCTCACCTCTCTGAAACCTCTGCTTTAGTGTGAGGGAGTTCTCTCCCTTGAAAATCCAGCGTCTTCAACCGACAAAGAGCAGGTCGGGAGTTGCTGTTTGAGATTTGGATGGGACTGAGCGGTGGGAGTACGTCAGAGGATGCTTGAAATGATGTTTCTGTGAGTGGCAGGTGGGTAAGAGAAAGAAGGGGGAAAACAAGGAAAAGGGCACCTGTGAGTGCTGGAGGGGAGGGAAAAGGACAGGGACGAGCATTTCCTTCCCCTCCTCAGCAGTGGTGCTGGGGGTTGTGGGACTGCCCCCCTCCCATCCCAGCCTGGCCAGTGGTGCTGGTGGGGCTCCCTGCTGGGCACTGCCGGCCACCGGGAGGGCTCCCCAGGGCCCTGGGGGTCAGGCAGGGCAGGAGCAGGGCTGGGGACACTGGCAATGCCCAGGGTGTGACTGAGACCATGGCCGGGGAAAGTCCGTACTTGAGAAGAACAGCAAAGTTTTCCCCTAAATGCTTTCTGTCCTGGTTTGGCTGAAACAGAAC
>NW_009598330.1:0-6409 GCF_000690535.1 Cariama cristata | reverse complement strand
CACCGCAGCAAGTCCGAGACCTGGCACCGCTAGATTCCCCGTCTCCTGCGCTGCGGTGCAGGCAAGGATGCCCAGTAAAGGTGTGCCCTGCCTTTGGGCAGTATTGCCGGAGCAGGAGTTTTATTGCAAAAAAAATCGTGACATTGTGGAACAGCCCAGGAGGGCTATAGCCAATGGATGTTCAGCTGACTTTTAAAAGTTTAAGAAGGGACGCAATTTCTTAAGGAACCTGCTGATGCTCAGCTACGCCTACCTGCCCACTATCAAAAGGTTCAGCTGTATTTCATAAGGGGAAGGCAACCAAGCCCAGAAAGCTGGTGAAGTCCAGCTCCTGAAGGAACCCCTCAGCTGTACGTCCTCAGCCTTCCAGACTCCAGTGACAGGGGAAACAGTTCCCACTCCCACACATGCACAGCACTGTCACCAACAGCCACATGCCTTGTCATGGCCAAAACAACAGGGGAGAAAACCATGTTTTCACACTGTTAAAAAATGGAATAGTGAAAATCCAGAAGGATTCAAGGGTAACTCTGGAGTTTGGTAGCAGGTGGGTGGGAACAGTCTCCTGCCCCAGGTTAACAAGCTCATTTGCTCACTTTTAGTATGTGCCCATCTCAGACTGCTCTGAGAGAGAGAGGGTGACAGGGTGCTGTTTGTGGAGGGGAGGTGCTCTGAGCTTAGGAGCCGCTTTTAATGACAAGGTTTACTGGAGAAACAGCACTTTAGGGATTTGGGATTCCTGGAAGCAGCTGCAGTAGGAGCAGAGGGAGATAATCCCAGTGTGACAGAGCGCAAGAAAGCAGGACTGGAGAAGGGAGCGCAGCATCCCCAGGCACACACAGAAGCTACTGTCTTGCACAGAGCTCCCCACACAGGGGGAACAGCTGTCCCTCATTACAAGGAGGCTGCCAGCACCCTTCTGTCTTGGGATGGCTAGACCATGAGGGTTTCTAAGCCTCTGGAGCAGCCAAACCTTTATCTGTCATTCCTGACTCTGGCCCATGTGGGGACTCAGACCCAGACGAGCAATCTGCCCCACAGCCTGCAACCAGGAAGCCCAGGCTCCCCGGCCACCTTGCAGTCCCCAGGCAACCTGCAAGTGAAGAGCCACCAAGAGGAATCCAGGCTCTGCCAGGAAGGCAGCAGGGGGGCAACGAGGGGAGCAGACCCAGGACAGGGCCTGTGGGTAGAGGATGCATGGCTCAAGGTACCCAGCTCCCGTGCCTCTCAAGTGGGCAAGGGGCACAGTTCCTGAGTGCCAAACCATAGGGAAGGGCAGCAGTGGTCAAGAAAAGAGGATCAGAGACAAATGGGTGCCACCCACAGAGGCTGTGCTGAATTCTCAGGTGCTGCTGTGCACAGTGCTGGGGGACAAGGCTTCCCTAGCTGCCCCCACAAGCCTGTGGCTGTAGCATGCAGGAAGGGCTGCATGCTGTAAAGTATTGGATACAGCTCATCTGCAAGAATGAGCTCTCTCCTGCCAGACCAGTCTCAGGACCATATCACACACCCCTGCTCTGACTCAGTTTTGCAATCAAAACCTCAGGGAAATGCTAGCTTACCAAAGCCGCGTTTAAATCCTCCGCTTGCTCCTGCAGCTACCGTTTCCCAATGTCTCACATCCTTGCTCTGCTGGGTGTACGTGCCATTCCCCATCCACATGCACACCACTACCTGCCTGTACCTACATTCACACATAGGCTTCTGCTGAAAGGAGTTCAAAGCTTTTGAGGCTCCATTTATTGCCCAAGATGTTTCTATGGTGACTCCCTTCACATCCCATCATTGGCTGCCGAAAGCTTCTGGCCATCAACAGCTTCAGGTGAGTTGAGGGCCTCAAGCTTCAAGTCACCTGCAGTTGTTAATGCCACCAGCTACAGTTAATTAAGAAGAGATTAAGAAAAACCCACCTGAAGTGGCAATGGTGAGTGAGGCAATGTCAGCAAGTAAAGAGGAATGATCCCATGTCTCCTTTCCTTTGGTGCTCTCTGGAGTACTGTAGCAGGGAGGAGCAACAAAGAGTGGTACAGGGTATCTGCAAAAGGGTGCTGGACAAACAGTTCTGCTTTCATGATTCCCTGGAAGGACCTGCCAATCAGCAAGGCTCACACAACTGCTGTAGCCAGAGCACAGGACCACTTCAGCCTATGCAGTGGCTGGCCCTGACACACCGCTTCCCAAACCAGGGGCAGGATGCTCTCAGCTCTGCTTGGTAAGCACCTGGCTAAATGCTTCTACAGGGCAGCTGTGGATCCATAGCTGTTGCTGACAAACACCAGGCCCAGCAGTGACAGAGCATGTGAGACAGGGACAGTTGCTCCCTGTTTCTGAAGCAGACCCTGCACACAACAGTTTGATAGTAGTGTTAATACGCACTTTGTCCAGAGTCTTGGTCCTGCAGTGTGTGAGCTAAGGCATAGTTCTCTCACAAGCAATCTGAAATTAGGAAGTGTAGCACTGAGTCAAGTCAAAACTGAATGAGCTCCATCGGGCTTATTTTTCCAGGCTCGTTGATGGCACTGCCAGAGCCAAACTGAGGGGCAAGGAAGTGAGTAAAAGCAGGGCAGCAGAATGGGGCACAGCACGCAGAGAGGAGGCAAGTGCAGATTTCCTACAGACAAGAGAAGCAGTGAAAGACTGGGAATCCAGAGAAGTGCTGACATTTCCTGAAAAAAATGTCATTAGGTGGCAATCAGTATTACAACCTTCACTTGTGTTTAGTGAGCTATCCTGAGATGGGGCACCCAGCAGAAGGGAGACACTTTCTGAAAAGCATCTTGATTTTCAGCACTGCTTGTAGGTTTAGCAGCAGTGAATGATCCAGTCCAAACCTGGCCTTTGGGCTGGAGCATAGATGGACCAGCTTTGGGCTGGCTGCCTTTCCTATGCTGCAGGGCACAACTACCCTCACTCTCAAGAAGAACAATGCAAGCTTAGCTGTCAATGCCTCAGCTTAGCAGGGTCTGTTCTCCAGCTTTTGTTCAAAGAGGCCTTACGGGATCTCTGGGGAGAGCTGCCTGACAGCACTGGGGATGCCTCTATCCCCAGCTGGTTCCAGTGCACACACTCACCACCACAGCCCTTCCCCACATCGGAGCAGGGGCAGCAGGGCATGGGCAGAGTGGCCGGGGCAGCTCAGCGAGGAGGCAGCAGAGCACGCACTCTGAAACCCGGAGTTTGAAGATAAAAGCCATGCCCAGCCCACTGAGGCCCAGGCAGCCCCAGACCAACCCATGCCCTGTGAACAGTCTCTCCTCGTGCTCCCACCTCCTAGTAGTGTTGTGTATCCCCATTTGCCTTACGTGCACCAGGTAATGTTAACAGTCAAGGGAGCTCTGCAGCTGCAGCGGGCTCCACACCTGGCTGCCAGCTACCACATGCCAATGCTCACAGTGTCCCACAGGCCCTCAAAAGAAAAAACAGAAGGTGCCGTAATGTTGTCAAAGAGCTGGCTGCCCAAACCCAGCCACAAAGACCCAGCTTTTCTGCTGGGTTGAAGGAGGGACTGTGCTTCACAAGCAACACGGCTCATGGACAAGGTAAAATGAGGGGAGCCCTGCTAGCTGGAGAAAAAACAGCTGGCAGGTGCCAAGGGTGGAGGGCAGGACACTCTCAGGGCTACAAATGGTTTGAGGCAAAGCTGGTTACATCCCTCCCCATCGGCCACCCTTCCCTGCAAAGAAATGCCATGGAATAAACTGGTGGTAGAGACAAAAGAGCTCCAGCGAACATCAAGATGCTGTACACTACATCCACCTGCCAACTCAGGCAAGGAATCTCACTGGGGCTTACACCCACCTAATCTTTACATGTAATTTTTAAAAAAAGCCGATCACTCAAAATGGCCCATGCCTCAGGATATGTATGGACTTATCTGCAGAGAAGTGCCATTGCTTGTAAACTCAAACACTGTTGCATAACCACATGGTTAAAAGATAATGACACAAATTCATACGTGGTTGTATTCTTATGTCCAAACACTGTATAGCGACATGATGTCAAAAGAACACAAGGATTGCCACACTATTTCTTCTTCATTCTGTTTTTCTTTTCAAATATGGGCTTTCAAAATTTAAAAATCATTATTTGAAAAACTAAAGTCCAGTTTTCTTTCAAAGCTTCCATAAACAATCTAGTTCTCCTAACAAAATAAAGTCCATGGGTAGCAAAAGGGATTCCAAACAAATGAACATTCCTCCCACAATATTTGCAACCAATTTTTACTATTATGGGCTAGTGATTCGGAGCACAAAAGTAAAATTTGCTAGGAAAAAAGCCTGCCAGCTCAATGTGCAAAAAGCTGATCAGACAATATACATAACAAACAGTAAATGATGATCCTATTCTGAGAATCTTTACACCCAAGTAAGGAACTATGGATTTTTCAAATATGATATTGCATTTTAAATCATGAAAATACCGTATTATTTGATACAGAGCTAAGAAAAATAGGATTTTAACTATTATTTTTAACCCACTGACCCCCTTTTGACTTTTTTTTTTTTTTTCCTGGAGACCTGCTAGCCTCTTTTAAAAAAGAATTTTAAAATTGACCTTGTTTCAGTAGCCACTTCTCTGTCCTAGGTATGAAATCACCATATCATATTATGAAGTGTCAATGCACCAAAAAGCAAAGGGCATTTTTCTTTTTTTTTTAGGCAGGAACAAAGCCAGCTCTTTTTACCTATGAAACAGCACATACTTTTTCTTTCACAAGCCCACCAGTTTCAACATTGTATTATTATTCAGCAACCAGCATTTCATACAGAGACCAAGCCTCACTTGCTCTGACCCCCACCTCACTGGAGCAGAGATGTACGTGATACAAAAGTCAGTGCAGAATCTGGGCCAGCTTATTCAGATTTCAGAGAGCTCTACCCTGTGCTACATTCAGGGCACCGTCAACATTTTCAGGGATTTCATCAATGAGCAGCAGAACCACCCTTTGGCCTTGAACACAAACAAACACACTATCAGTACGGGAAAACTGTTTCAGATTCTTGTTTCCCTTTCCCCCTGCTATGTATGTGATACCCAAAGGCAGAGAAGCAATTTCTTTTCAGCATTTGAAAACTGATGTGCCAGGATCATGATCTCAAATCCTGATAATTGTTTGTGGCAAATACTCTCTACCCAGTGCTCATGAAAGAGGTGGAGAGCATCCACCAGTCTCATATGCGAAAACCTGGCAAAGCCCAGGCTCTCTCTGAGCTGGGCACAAGATCTGCAAGTACAGAGACTGCAGGCTTCAGCCATTCTCTGAACATTAAGTACTCTGAACAGATAGAAACAGGTCCCAAAGAAACAGTCATCATCTGAGATTTCCTTGGTGGCATGCAAGACTATGGTATTGGCAGTCGTTGCAATGCATGATATTTTAACAACTTGGTACCAGCCCAGTAGCAGGGACAGAGAGGCACATCCCCCCATTTATTTCCTCAGGCCATGCAAGCAAGCTGTGGAGAACCAGAGCTCTGCTGGAGCCATCCTTCTTAGCCCTCTCAGGTCCAAAGGCTTCCCTGAGATGCACTGCACTGTCTTATGAAGTTACGTCTGAACTCTTGAGCCTGCCTTGCCTGTAACTGCTCTTGTTCATGCATAAAATGAGGTTAGAAGAAAAGACAACACAGATCTCTCCAGATTGTAAGGGATGTTACAACTCTCAGAAATCAAACAAAAAAGAGAACAGAGGCATCTATTGCATCCCTCCTTCCCCTGCCGGCACCGGGAGCAACCGCAGGAGCCTGGCTGCCACAGGATGTGCTCCCAGGACGCTCAGCAAGATGCACTTGGCGTGGCAGCTCTGGGCCTGGACGAGCTGCTGTAGCTAGGCATACAGGAGGAGCAGACGTGGCTGCAGCACTTGCTCCCAGAAAGCCTGTGCACAGCCACTTGGGAACCACATTTTAAATGAGGAAAGTGCTAGTTTTAGCACAGTTATTTGCAGTTTGTTGTTAGAAAAATGTGGCTCTGTAAAGAGAGATGTTACCCTGCCTGCCAAAAGGACTTGGGCAAGACTTCGTAGGCATCTCGGCTGCATGTTCACACACATCCTCGAGCAGAGCCTTTGTGGTAACTAGCATGAAGGGCTCTGGTCTCATTAAGAAAAATGGGGAGACAGCTCTTGGGTAGGAAGGAGCCCAAAGAGGATGGTTTAGGCTACCACCGGTTTAAAAAAGAGCTGCAGCTCTTTAAGCACCGAGCGCTTTAATTGAAGAGTATGCTGAAACTCTGCTGCTGACAGAGCCGGTGCTGGAGCCTTGGGTACCACACGCCAAGCACCCCGGCAGCGATGCCCAAAAGACCTTTAAAATCTCCGGCTTCACCTGCCCTCCAACACTGAAGCGACGCCACGCTCCCGCGCCGGCGGGAATTCCGGGGTGCCGGGGCCGTGCGGCCCGAGGTGGCG
>NW_009598329.1:0-4066 GCF_000690535.1 Cariama cristata | reverse complement strand
CGGGCGTGGGGCGGTCTGGCTCTAGCCCTCGTCCTCGGGTTTGGGTGGGTCGTGGTCGCACGGAGCGTTTGGCTTTGCACCCAGCTTGAGGTTTGCCGGGGTTTTGTCTAACTGTGGAAATAGTTTGTGTAGATAAACCAGCTCAGGCTCGAAACACAAACGGGCATCCCCTAACTTTTCTGCGTCTCCCATCGCACTACTGGGATTTTAGGGGCTGATATTTTGCTAGATGCATCTGGGTTTGAGTTTTTGTCCTTACGTGAAAAGCTGGGTGCTCTTCTGGTCGCTGCCCTGCAAGCACTGGCCCCTCCTCACCTTCTTGCTGTCTTTCGGAGGAGGACTGGTGGTGCAGCAGTGCAGGTTTTCTCTCTCCCGGTGTAATGCCTGATGGAGCAGCCGAAGTGTTTCACCAAGGCAAGCCGCAGTCTGTCATCCTGAAAGTCGGAAAAGCATTTTAATGGAGATCCTCAGATGACAGCCATAGGTTTAAGCAGATTTTACTTACCTCCACCAGATCATAAGTGAGCTAAGAGCAAAAAAGCCTTTCTCCCCTCTATTTTTCTTCTAGCCTTGCAGCTTGTCTGTTAGTTAGGAATGGAATTATAGATGGATTGTGCTGGAAAAAGTAATTTTTAGCTCATAAATGAGGACTTTTCTGTATGATTAATTTATTCTGGAGCAAGCTGCAGAATGTATTTACGTTACAGTAGCTGATCCAGAAGAGTTTTCCACATAGCTGTTGTTCCACAGTAGCTATTCCAGACAATTTCTCCATGAAGAAAGGTCCTAAGAGTTATTGCTTGCTTTTGTGCTAGAATTTTTTTGCATATACCTCCTGCTACCATTTTCCTCTGGACTTTGTCAGTCTGATGGCTTTGAGCTTACAGCATTATTCTGTGCATTGAAGGATCAGCGATGTATTTTACTACTATAGTCCTTTAAAAAAAAAAAAAAAAGGATGCCATTCGCTCAAGGCAGGACTTGTCTTTCTGGACTTACTGATGTGGAAGAAAAAGGATATGACTGAGAAAATGACACACCAGAGAGATGCACGCAAACATCCCAGCCTCGCTGTTTGCTTTCCTCTTTTGCTTGGCAGGAGGGCGAAGGCGCGTTACTGTAACACTGCATCCTCCAGCGGCTGCCAACAGGGTCAGAGCACGCCTGGGCTCTCTGTTATCGTCTCCCTTTCCACGGAGATGCTAACGTAGCTTCTTAGGGCTGGAGGCGATGCTCAGATAGCACTGGCTGCAATTGCAAGGCAGGAAACCTAATTCATGCATCAGTTGGCAGAGGGGATGGGGTCTGCGTGAACTAAAGGAGCAAACCCAAGCGAGCGCGGGCCATAGATCAGCTCGGAAACAGCCCAAGGTACGTGGGGATATCCCCGAAATGTGCAGAGCGGTAGATGCATTCAAAGCTGAGGAGCTACTGATTTTAATATTTGTAATGATGGCAGTCTGTTCTCCTTCTGAGTGTGGATTAAATTTCTTTAGGGTAAAGCCTTTCTCCCAGTATTGAGTGGCTGAGTCAATTTTTAAATATATTCTCAACAAAGAGCAGCCTTTGTACTGCCTGTGCTGGACTTTGTTGTTGCACTGCTGTGTCTGTCGAGAGGAAGAGATGCCGCAAGCATCCAGGGCTGCGGAAGAGGCCAGTCCCCTTCCTATTTGAAATATGCCAAGTGTACTCAAGGAGCTATATGTGGAAAGCAAGAAAGGGCCATTTTAAAGGGCAGTACTGCCTTAAAGGTAATTAAGGCTCGTGTACTTTTTTAGCAGGATACACTCTTTAGTGCATTGGAAGTGTTTGTAAGTAGATGGTGTCTGCCAAGAGAGCTTTAAAATCATCTTTCCTGTTCATTGGGTGTGCAGATCTGTGGTCTCCATCTGCAAGACATTGTGTGTTTGGGGATTAGCAGATGGTGCCTCAGTGATACCAATAACGGGGGCTTTTTGTATCGCTTATCTTTGCTTCATGAATGATAGGTTTCGTACAGTCTATATGAACTTGCGGACATTTCTCAGGTGTTAGAGGGGATTGCAGTGTTTTGGAAACTCAAATTGTCCCTCATTGTGCTGGTGGTGATTTCTGAAGGGCTGGGTGTACGAGGTCCAGGTTACCAGCCATAGAAAATAAACCCTTGCTAACTGTGTATCTGTTTTGGCGTCGAGGCTTAGCAACAGAAAATTCTTTGGAGTGGAATTTTTTCACATAAAATAACTGTTTGGCTTCCTGTAAAAAAATGTATTATATGATATGCCTTATTGCAACAGCAGAAAATTCTGCGTGTTTGTTTCTTCTGCTGTGGAAAATGTGTGTGTGTGTGTGTGTGTGTGTATACGGACAGCATCAATCTCTTCAGCTTGCGATAACAAAAATAGCAGCAAAATCTTTCCTTCCCTCAAGGCAAGCAATAACCTTCTCCGTGATTTTCAGAGGAGTCCCTGCTCTGCAGACAGCACCGATTTCTTCCTTCCCTGTCCCCGGCATTACGCTCCAAATGCTGCCGGGTCCCCCTGCCCTTCCCACACCGCCTGCCACCGGTGCCCCAGGAATTCACTCGTTGTAAAGGAAATGGGACTTGGCAGCCTTGAATAAACACCCTTCCCCTGCAGAGATGTACGGGCTACTTAATCCTCACTGTCACCCTCCAACAACGTGGGCTGCTCAGATGGCTGGAGTGAGATGTTTCGGGCTCAACTGACCAAGTTCCTCTTTCACAGGTGTTTGATCCACATGATTTGTACACGGGAGAACAGTTCTCCAAGGTTCTGAGTACATTAACAGCTGTAAATAAAGCTACTGAAGGTAAGAAAAAAGTTTTATTTTGATGTCGTCTTTTAAAATTCTGTGTTGTATGCGTGCTGGGGTGTGGGTTTTGTTTTGGTTTGGTGTTTTTTTGTAGTTCCTAGTTTATGATGATTTCTGGAGGCTTGGTAAATTGTGCTGCCAGCAGCGATGCCTAATGCCGGGCGGTAGGATCGGCATTTCATGCTTCTACCAACTCCGGGTTTAAATGTGGCGATTCAGAGTTGCTGTATGCTCTTTGCAGAGCTAGATTATCGCTTTACTCTAAGGGACCTCTGCTCAGTTTTGGCAGTATTAAGGGACCTCAAAGTAGGTCATTGTAAAGGAGCCTCGATGTAAATGAGCATGCACTTCCCAAAATGCAAATATCAGATTTTAAATAATGTGTTTTAAAGCCAGAGAGAAAAACAGATCTGTCTGCATAATATCTTTACTGAATGTCACAACAAACGTTGTTGCCAGATGCTCAGTCAATTATATCGATGTTTCTCTCTCTCCTCTCCCTGGGTCCATGGAGTAGGCTCCTGGATTTGGGAATCAAACTGATGGCTTGTCCTGCCTCCCTGGGTGCAGAAGCAGGCTGCTGAAGTAAAGCAAATTGGCTCCTCTTGTTTCCATCACCAATAGGTAGCTGTTCCGTACAGGCTGCTTTAAACTGACATTCAGTCCCGTAGGCTGTGAAAGGAGAAGTTCAACAGGGAGGACAATGACAGCGGACCAGGGTGTCTCTTTTGAGGGGATGAGGAGCAGGTCTGCATGGAGCCGGGAAGAGTTTGCAGGGTGAAAAGAATTTATGGCCCCCTATCTTAGAAGCAGATTTGCACAGAGAGTCCTGCACACCCACCAGAGTTCAATCTCCCTGTTGCAGATTACATTTTAGGTGACTAAAAGGAGAAAAATTCAAAACCCAAACCCACAATTTTCCTTTCATGGGAAGGTTTTTCTGTTAGCTGACTGTGTTTTGCCTGGTTTTGGTTTGCAGTGGTTTTCTCAGTTGTTTCAATTCTCTTTCAACTGAGTGTTTGCTTTTGGGTTCTCTTCTGCTAGTACAGAAGCTGCCGAGGTGTTCAAATGAAACAACCTTATTGCTGGGACTGGACCCTCTCCTCCCTTTTTCCACTTTTCTGTTCTGTTCTGTCCTGATGCAAGGTTTTATAACATCATATATATATTTGTGCATATTTATACATTTTATAAACTATTGTATAAATTATCATGTATATATTATATAAACAGCAAGATATAATAATAATAT
>NW_009598328.1:0-17625 GCF_000690535.1 Cariama cristata | reverse complement strand
ACAAAGAGAGAGGAATAAAACCCAAGAAACACAAGTGAAACACAATGCAATTGCTCACCACTCGCTGACCGATGCCCAGCCCATCCCCGAGCAGCGATCGGCCCCTCCCAGCCAACTCCCCCCAGTTTCTGTACTGGCCATGACGCTCTATGGTATGGAACATCCCTTTGGCCAGTTCAGGTCAGCCGTCCTGGCCGTGCTCCCTCCCAGCTCCTTGGGCACCTCCTTGTTGGCAGAGCATGGGAAACTGAGAAGTCCTTGACTTAGGGTGAGCACTGCTGAGCAACACCTAAAACATCAGTGTGGTATCAACATTGTTCTCATGCTAAATCCAAAAATACAGCACTGTTCCAGCTACTGGGAAGAAAACTAACTCTATCCCAGCCGAAACCAGGACAATAGGGTAAAAAAGTTGTCTTCACAACAGATATGTGAGAACAGAATTAGTAGCCTCCACTCAGACCATTTTCTATTTCCTGCTCCCTCTACTTTCTACTTCCTTCCCATTTTCTCCATTGAAATTTTCATCAGGTGCTTCTTCCTTTTATTTGTCTTCCCTATATACTTCAGAGACAGCAATAGCAGCAAAGAAAAGAAATTATGAGAAAACTGAATTTGTTCAGTTCAGATGAAAACTTCAGAGAATTTTGCTGCCAAACTCTAACAAGTCTTTACTAAACATCTGTGAACTGAAATCTTTTGAAAGACATACAGCTTGGCCAGATCTGAGAAAATTTTTATAGGGATGCCAAGAGATCTCCCTCTGATATTAGAACAACTTCCACTTCCACGTCAGATTTCAAGTGTTTGTTCAAACCATAATTTAAAATTTTAATTTTAGCAACAACGAAAATGTATCTTTCTCTAATCTCATAAACAATGCAGCAGGGTTTAGCTATGCCTTCCAAGTAGCTGAAGAGTGACAATGATAAAACCAACTGGTTACACAGTGTAATAATGCAAATCTCCAGATAACACCATATATAGTGTTACTTACTTTGCATGTAATTAATGTAATGTAATGCTAGAATCACTGACAAGTACAACATAGACATCTTCCAGGTATTTTTAACAATACCAGAATTAAAAGATGAGAAGAACAATTGTTTGCCTGCAGATACACAGTAACTATTAACAGAGAGAAACACTCTTACCACTAAGAGTAAAGCTGCGTATAGAGCATATTGGCAGCACTTCTGTGCCCCTACGCAAAAGCTGAGCTTCACAGAAAGCCCGTAACATGCCACGTGATACATCTCGGGCATCAGGTTGAATTGCAGAGAATACGCTACTGCCCTACTTTGCTTTGCTGAGGAACGTGGTTTACTTCGAGGAGAGTCTCTATCAGCACAGCACCCTGTATGAGCCTGGGCCAAGTCCTACAGCTTCTCGAACCACACAGTGGGAAACAACGCCAACTAGAGATGCTGCCTTACTTCAAACAGTAACACAGCTTCGTATAGTAAAAAAGCAGTGGGCACTTTCCGAAGTTAATAGTTACATTGGTACGAAATTAATTCATTGGAAAAGGCAAGCAAGACCTTCAGCCTTCCTCATCTGGAGCATAATCCTGAAAATCATACCATGTTGCATGTCTTTCTCAAATGAGTGTCTTTGGGCAGACGCTCGGCTGAGATCCATTGGAAGAACTCCACAGAATGCACGTCAGTTTATGCTTAGTAAGGTTATGACCACACTATGCTTGAGCTAAGTTTTCCTCAAAATAAATAGGGAAGGGTGCACCAGGCTATTCCTTATGTGTGTCCTCGGTTTTTCAGTTCATTTCCCTGGCCCACTGGAATTGGCATCTGTTAGCCTCCCATCCATCCTGTTAAGTTCATCTTTTCTCAGTCTGTTGAGAAAAGCCTGGCTTGCCTGTGCTGATGATGAGAACGGACAAACTTTTGGTTTGTTGGTGGGTTTGGGGTGGGGGGGGGTTGTTGTTTGCTTATTTGATTTAAACACTATGGTTTTTTATGAATGCATTTGTATTGCAGTGAATGGAGTGCTACTAATTAAAAACAGTTAAAAAGTTGGAACAGATATCAGTGCAATAGGTACTTAAAGCATTTGGGTTCTATGGGGATATCAAACCAATAAAAATTTAGGAGTAAGGTTTCTTGAATATAAGGCTAAATAATATGGACAAGTATGCAAAAGTACGTTAGACCTTGAAGCGACTCGTGGAGCTGAGGCTTTAAGAGTCATATTAAATAAGATGTGCCTTGCGATAACAACAGTCTCTCTCCTCTGGTTTTCACAGAGAAAACTGAGGAAATTCACTGATCATTTTCACTTTCAGCCTTTTGTCTCTGCAAAACTTTTATTAAAAAATAAAGAAGGCAAAATAGTCTAATCACAGGGCGGCGATTCCAAGACCTCAGCGGTCTTTGTTTCCTTTCACATTTAATTTTTTTGGCCTGTATAAATTTCCTTTCCCATTTTAGCACCCTAAATTAATCAAAACATTGCTGGAGATAAACTTACGTCTAATCATTTGGCAGACCTCATTGCACACTAGAGAAACAGATATCAAGCAATAAAAAGACACAAATATGAGATGGTTTGGATTGATGAGACAATGTTTGATTTAATGTAAGATTATAGTACATAGTTAACAAAAACTGGGCTCCATTGTCTCCTAAGAAGTTAGGTCCCTAATGGTGGCTAGTTGACCTGGAAAAGAGAGGGGAATATCAGTGCGAAAACGCTATCACCCATAACACAAGGGTGCTGTTCACAGGCTGGCACGATCGTATTAGCTGCAGGCACTGCCCAGAAGGGAGACAGGGTGCTTGGTACTTCCCTTTGGGCATCTTCCAGGTGTAACATTTCTGCGGAGCACCAGCGAGATCTGACAACCACTTCCCAGCAGCTGGATTCGACTCCATTTAGCAAGGAAGCTTCACAAAGGAAATCTCATGATACCGTTTTTTTCTGTCCTCTTCCCGCTATTTGAGTACCTAGTTCTTCCCTCCCACCCCAAATTTCTGAGTCGCAGTGAAAATATAAAAGCTAAAAAGTACTGAATATGCCAGGAAAATATTAGAAACTTATTTAAGCTACTAGCAAAATGGTTAGTGCCTTTCCCCTTTCTGAAAATGTCAAGGAAAGGTAGCAATTTCAGACAAATTTCCAGTAGAAAATAACAACTTTTGGTCAATAACTCCCCTGATGATATAAAAAAGAGATTTTCAGCATAAAATATGTCTTTTGGGATTTAGTCAAAAATTCCCATGAAAATAGGTATTTTCTACATAAAAAAAAAAAAAGTCTACGTGTTTTATCAAAAAAGAGTCAACAGCAAATTTATGAACAACGGATACTCTGTGGTGCACCTTTTTATTTTAACAGCCCAGTTTCCTTATTGTTGCTTTCCTGAGTAAATCCTCATGGGCCACAAAAAACAGCACCGTTGTGACTCCCTTCACAGCAATGCAGAGAGTGATCCCGGAGGGCAGCCAGTGAGCCAGGAGGATATATCAAGGTTGTTACAATTCCTTAAGGCTCCGTGGCTTCGTTAGTGGGGATTTCTGTCCACTGGCCCCCAAAGGCTCTTCTTGAGTATGACTCCTCCACCCAGGATGCCTGCCATGTGAAGGTTTAATCCTTTAGGGTAGAAGCGTGCAAAGGAACATAGGAAGACTATTTTAAATGCAAAGGAAGACGAAGCAGACAAAGCAGTGATTTTAAGTACGTTTCTCATTAGCTTAACAACTCCTTTTAAAATTAATATATTTATTTCTTATGCTTTTTAGAAATGAGTATTTGTGGGTAAGACTACAGCAGAGAGACACACTGATAGTGAAGGCAGATGTTGCTACCTAAACATATAAATCACTAAATGTTACAAAGTACCTTTTTTCCCCCCCTCTCTTTTAAATTGACTACGCAATCCAATTAATGTTGTTAGTTTATAAATCAGCCCAAGTGAGCACAAGATTCCTCCCTTTCTTCCACATTCACTACTTTAGCCAGGAATAAGGTCCCGCACCCATAGCCACACATGGGACAGGGATTTACATTGCAAGGTCTCAACACCGAACTGTGGAAAATAGTCTTTCAGCAACAGGAACGGCATCTGGCTTCTTGGCTTGCTCCACACACAGTTGTGCTGACAGATCTGGAGCTGCCTTTTACAGTGTCATACGGTCAGGCTGCGAATGCGATGTCCCTCCCCACTTGTCCTCCTCCATGTCGTTTTACTTCTTTGACTCATACTCTAGCTCTAACGAAGCTGCATGCATACATCCCTACAGACTGATGGGCCCATATCCCCTCTTCATGCTTTACAGCAAGCTCTGCCAAATATCCATACTGAGGCAGCTTTCTAGGCACTCCTATACGGGTTTTCCTTAAGAGGGTTCTGGTACTCATCCAAAACCCAACCCAACAAAGCAATGGGCTTTCCCCCACACCTTCATATCAGAGGACCTTAATTCCAGCCCAGCGTCACTGCCACCTCATTAAGTAGACAACGGAGGTGCCAAGAAAGTGGTGTCCCACCCCAGAACTCCAGTTTGTCACCACCTCAATGTGAGTCAGTGCCATTTCGGATTATTTCCACAGATCTCTAGTGTGTGAATCTGGGATACGGGACGTAAACATAACTCACAAAGCAAGCTGAAGCTGCACTGATAAAGTATTTTTCTTGCTCGTTTAAACATTCAACACACCAAATACATAAAACATCTTGTATATGAACCTCTGCCTGTGTGGACAGACCCACTCTAGAGAATAAGCCCATTTTCTTTATGTCATATGAATGAAAATCAACACTGGACGACAATCTACTGTGGATCCATTTATAGTGATTTACTGAAGCATCAGACATTACTTTCTAAATTTATTTGGTGTAAGCCACCTGAGAGTCTGACCATCTGGTTAAATATGGTTTTTCTAATAGATTTCATAATGTTGCTGCACTTGGCCTGTAGATACCAATGATAAATACTTCCTCAAAAAAGAAAGAGAAGTCCAATTGCAAAGCAACATAAAGATTTCCCAATCAAAACTCTGCAGCATACCCTCTCGTTGCAAATTGGCATCAAGCAACTTGCATGGAGCAAGAATCTGGCAAGCTATTTAGAAACGAATGACCGCAATTCCACGGCATCTGAAATAATTTTTCTAGAACTCAAGCAATCAGAGTTCAACAGATTGAAATGAGTATCTTACAGGCATGATGCTGCAAGATAAAAAGTATGCTGGCCATTTTCCAAGAAGAAACCTGAGCACGTGCTTATCTTTAAGCTTACGAGCAGTCACACTGAAGTCCCATGCTTCATGCCTGAAATTAAACATTAAGTCAAGTATTTTGCTGGATCAGGGCCAATGCAATTTTAAAAGCATCAACTCCAAAAGCAGGGATTGTTTCAGGAACAGTTACTCAGGTAGACCTCGTGTGAGCTCAGCTGACAATCGCAGGAAGGGATGAAAGCACATTTCTGCTTTCCAGTAATCTCAGAACCTGACAGTCTCTCATTTAACCCATGGTATAATTTAGAGCAGATCCAGGACTATGTGAGTTTATGCTGGTTAGAATTCCAGCTGGTCTGCCACTTACTGTTATGAGGCCGATTGCCTCCATCCCACACATGCCAAAATGGTAGGGAATGCTCAACTGCAGAGATTTTTGCAGAGCAGGACAGAGTTCTTGGTCTTAATGAGTGCACAGCAAACACTAGTCAGTCACTACATATTCTGGATCCACAGAAAAGCCTTAACGTCCATGATGCTAATCACAAACCAGAAAATAGTGAGAACCCTAGCTTCCTACAAATCAGGGAAAAGGAGCTTAAAGTATTATTATTTTTGTTGTTTTCTTTTTTTTGTTTGTTTCATATTCTAATAAAGGGAATGTTTTCAAGTTAGTAAATGCCTGTTAAGATCAATAAGAGAATTTAAAATGAACCTTATACAATGCCTTGGAAAATGTAACATACATAGACCTTTATCTCAGTCATCCAAAATAAAAACAGAGCAAGTTCTAAAAATCTGGCATAAAGCTTTAAATTAATTGTTTTGTCAATAACTGAATATTTTGCAGAATTAACCTGCAACTTCAGCTATTAAAGTAAATCAAAGAGACAGGAAGTAGAGATGAAAATCAGAAAGAAGAATAAGAGCTGCAAAATTAACCTGTTTTCTTTCACATGTGAAATTCAGTATAAAATACTTCACTATAAATAGTTGTCAATAAACACAACTGCTGCGAATGTATTTGGTAAATGTTGAGGTCAAAGGCCTTAACTGTTTATTGCCTTGTAAACTCAAAGGCAAGTAAATTTATTGCCTGAACGAGTTTCAGAGTATTGGCCATCATAAAAACTCTGCAGCCAAGGTACAAAATAGCCCATCAGCTAGCACCGCAGCTATTCCACACGTAACTCAGGGGCCACCGCGCGTATCATAATTCAAAGTATCAGAAAGTATACTGCTGCCATGCTGAATACGCACTGCCATGGGTTAGTGCTGAACTGTATGTCCCTACTGTTAGAACTACCACTTGATGAAATTACAAATTGTTGTGCTTTTGAAAGCAGTTTGCTTCCTGCACTACTGTAGCGGAATGTAGCGGTGCATTTGCCTGGCATCCTTGTGCAGTATTACATTTTCAGAAGTCCCTAACTGAAACTGGAGCAGCAGCGTACTGAGCCCTGTGCAAACGCAGCCAGCAGCAGCATTTACCCCAAATGTCTGCAATCTAAGCAAAAGTTTACAGACAGATGATGGGAGAAAGGAAATATTTTCCTCTGCACTTTACAGCTGAAAGAACAGATCTCAGACTTTATGTGATTTAGGTCTTGCAGACAGAAGAATATTACTTTAATGTGCCTCTTTTCCCTAATTCTAAAAAGGTCAAATTGGTTCTATAGCATTCTATAAAATCATTAGAACCATGGTTAGCGTTTGGTGCCAAACTCTATCCTGACATCCATTATTCATTACTGTACTTCAAGATTAATGTGTTGAGAATCTTACTCTCTTCCAGCTCCAAAACTTAAAAGGGCCAGTTCACAAAACAAAGTGTGTATATATATGTTTTCTTGAACAGGGTTCTATTTAGGAAACATTATGTTTCTGTCCTCCAGAGTTAGAG
The DNA here is from genome assembly GCF_000690535.1 of Cariama cristata. Taxonomy (NCBI): domain Eukaryota; kingdom Metazoa; phylum Chordata; class Aves; order Cariamiformes; family Cariamidae; genus Cariama; species Cariama cristata. Next base: position 10,523 of record NW_009598328.1, on the reverse strand, counting down.
CTCAAAAATCTAATGTGTTCAGTGTCCTTCCTCACGTGTTCCTTTCTCAAGCAGTGTTTGAGTATTAATTAATGTAAATTAACAGAGAAGAGGTATGAATTTGTAGAAATTAGATGAAGAGAAAATTCCGGGCTCAAGCTAATATGGCATATAGTATAAAATATTACACAATCGGACTTTGTAATCTAGACTGTAAACTCCTCAGGGCAAGCACTGTTTTTCTCTCTGTATCATGCAGCCATGCTTGCTTTGGGGGTAATTCAAATTTTTTATCCTTTTCAATTGTGTGGTCAAAAGGGAGCTGTCCGGCTGCCCAAAACTGTGCTTGCCAATTTAAATGGAACTGCATCCCGCCTTTGCTCTTTGAGGCCATTCTTGAGTAGCTGATAGTATCGGCAGATAAAGTTTTGCAGAGTGTTATTTGAGAATGAAACTGCTGTCAGAGAATGAAGCACCTGACTGCATCTGTCAGTCAGCAGCCTAACTACACACTTCAACTGAGGACATATACACATAGATAGGCACATATCAATACATGCACACATACAGTACCCCACACAGACAAGAAACCCATCAAACAATAAAATGCAAACAGCAGCCACACTTTGTCAAATAAATCAGAGATCTAAATACAAAACATTCAGGAACAAGCATAGGCGCTTCTCATTTCCTAGATAACTATGGCACCAGTAAAGGAAGGCATGTAGATTTTTGGTTTTACTCTGGACAGATTTAACTGTTTTCCAATATTGTTCCCAGCAAAGAAAATGATCTCAACTTTCCTCCAGCCATTCCTCTCAAGTGTTATACAACAAAAACTACTTCTCCATCTGAGAAATCTACCCTACTAAATTCCATTTGCTGCACAACTCAAGTCGAAGGAACAAACATCTTGTCAAATTCAACAGACCAAAACTTAAAATGAAGTGTACTGTGCAAGGTGCTGTCATGCTGACCCTCCTTTTTCTATTTGTATTTGTAGCTTTTATAAATAAATGATTAATCCAAAACACACATAGCATATGACAAGCATAATACCGTGATGTGGTTATGTATGAGTGGACAACTCAGAAAATATATTACTCTTTTCCATGTTCCCAGAACAACTTTATCTTGTCATGCTGATATACAGGAGGCCAAATGCAGAAAGAACACTTATGACTGAAGCCTTCACTGAATAAACTATTTCCATCTCCAAGAAAAGCAGTGCGAACTCTGTGCCTCTGTTGACAAAAGGAAATGAAAATGGAGGAGACACCTCAAAGAGTTAACTAGCAGCATCTCACTGCCTGTCACTAAGGAAGGCAAAACACAAAGCTGCACAGGTATAGCTTAGAGTCCTCCAGACTCAGTGTAGGAAACCCAAAGAGACAGAGAGAAATGTTTTTTCTCCTACCTGCAGCTGAGCCGGTAGTTGCCCTCAAGCCTAGCCCAGAAGCCCATCAGCTTGTGTTTGCGTGGCAGTATACAATAGAAATATCAGCCTTGATTTAGAGAATCCATCACATCTACAGGGTGCGATGTAAGCAGTTCCATACGTTTGCTGTTCTTGCTTATAAAACACGTGGCTCCTTTCCACACCAGGACCACTTAACACCCCCACTGCTGACAATTTATCATTCGTAAGCATTGACTTCTTGGGGGAAAGGCTAAGAAAGCAGTACCTACCTCCTCAGTTAGTATTACCCAGCACAGAGCATAGTCTTTGGGTTATAGGGCAACAGCACAGCCACAGGGCAGCATATTGCCCCAGTCCACAGCGCAGTTGGATCCAGCCCTGAACTGTAACTCCTTATTAGACCTCACCGTCTCACTGCCTTTGGTCACAAGCGTATAGCCCATCTCTCTGCCTTTGCCTTCCCTCAAGAAGCGTAACAACCCCACACTCACACAAACCAGTCTTTTAGTTTGTTATGAAAAGGGAGTTTTTTGAAAAAATACACCTGTTTTTTATCCTGGTTGAAATTTCCCACTAATTTGTGCTGTGTTGTCCAGCGAATACCAAGCTACTCTACAGAGAATTTGCTCTTATGCCTGTGCTTGGTATATGATGCCAAATGGAGAATTAGTGCCTCAGCATCAATCTCTTTGTTCCAAATCAAGAGTTGAAAATAGTAGATGATGGGAATAAAATCAGAACAAAGATAATATAGTAGTTGCAGTAAGGTTAATGGGACTATTCAGCAGAATGGCTAAGGTGAAGGAGAAATAGAGTCCAATTACCATGGGGAGAAAACAAGACGAACAATAATAATACACAAATATTAAACATTTTCAGGTACTTTTGTCCTGTAAGTCTGTTTAGTAACAGTTAGTGGTATAACAAATAAGTGATATTACATTACCCACCCAGCACACTTTCACTCAAGGAACAATGCAGCCATGAACTTTTCTCTGCATAACATAGGATATGAATGGGGTACTGTTGCTTAATCATTCTCCTAGATGTTTATAGGATGGAAATAAGATCTTAATATAACTAAAGGGGCCACAGGAGGGACACTTTAAAGGCTGCACTACCACGTGTGTCAATACCAAGGGCTCAGCAACATCTGGTTTAATTCATTTTTTGAGCTGTTTACTAACTGGAGACTAGGTGTTATTTCCTCTTTGAGATGGGAAATGCCTTTAATTGATGCCGGTGCATCTTCCTCATGCCAAATGGGCACTCACGAGACACTACGAAAACCAGTTAAGTAGCTGTGGTAGAAACGGGGGCTAGAATTTGCCTATGGTGTCTCTTTAGATTGCAGGCCCTTGGAACAAAGGCTACCTCTTACTGTGCATGTCAGTATAGTGTTTGGTCCTACAGAGCCTGAATTCAGGCAAGGCTTCTCAAAGTTTCTGGAACACAAATGGATAAGACGATTGCTATTTCCAAAATCTATAACCTCCTTTGTTCAAAGGAAATGTATCACTTCAGCATCATATTTTCCAAAATATCTTCCAGGACAAGGTACAGCCTTTAAGGAACTCTACCCACCAAACATTTTTAGAAAGACGATTTTTAAAAACAGTCACCTGTTAGCTATACTGTTTTGGGAAGACCTTTTGATCAGTTGGACTCAGTTTGTCTTCCAAAAATTAGTTAAACATTAGCAAAGCTGCTCACGAATAATTTTTCAGAAGAAACTGGAGGTTTTTTTAACATCCATGTTTGACTTTGTGATCACAAAAAGAGAAAGCAGAAACAATTTGAGGCTGTTAAAGAAAACTCAAACTTTCCTCAGGTCATCTGTATCAGCAAACAAGTTTAAAGCGCAGCTGCAGTTAGGCTATGCAGATAGGCTCTTTGAGCATTCCCACAAAACATGACACCACATTAATAGCCATATGAACGTGCCAGAAAAGGTCATTTGAAAATCATTATGCATTCGTTTCTAAGAGTAACACCTTGTGGCCCCCACTGTGAATGTGGCTGTACTGCAGCCATTTCCTTTTATGTCAGAAATGTTTTTGGGGAGTTTGGCATAAGAATCACACTAATGTTTTTGTTAAGAAAAATTTCAGATTCCACAGCAGGTCCTTGAAAACAGCAGTGGAATGCAAGTCTTCAGATTTTTATCATTTGCAACCCAATTTCAACTTTGTTTTACATCACAATAAAATTCCTTCAAAGCTAATTTCAGTCTGGTCCCAAGAGAGCATTTGTCCATATCATGAAAACCAGTATTTAATTTAACACGATTACATATACATGCTAGTGCAGTTGGATGCCCGACTGGAATAGCAAAGTTAAGACAGGCCAGGATGAAGGTGCACTGGTGGGGCTTGGCAGGGAACCTGCTTTTAGTGCTTTTGGCTCTAGTTAAGAACATCAGTTTCTCGTTGGTAAGTTCTGAAAACAAAATCCTTTCCAAAGCAAAAAGAAATAACAGAAATCCCTTCACAAATTCTACTTTCAGCAATTGTGTATCGGTGTCATAACTTAAAATCAACAAACCATACAAAGGAGGTGAATCAAAGTTAAACACATCTGTGGACATTACATTCTTTGATTCTATTTCTTGCACCTACTTTTCAAAACAGCCTTCTGATGCATCAGACTCAGCTGGCAGAAGCATTTTATTCAAGTTGTCCCAGTCAGTGCTCCTCTACAGGTATTAACTCCCCCTGGGGAATGCAGCCACAGAGGTAATAAACATATTCGTTTCATTACAACGTCTTAAAAAATGTAAAAATTCTAAAAAACCAACTGTAAGCTGACCTCCAGCCAAAGTACACATTAATTATACAGCTTAAGTCAGGCGGATGCTCAAGGAAAAGAGATATAATGTTACACCCAGCTGGATACTTTGTAGTTAGCACAAATGTAATATAAAGCGTACCAGAGTTTGTCAAGTGTCTGTCTGGATTTTCAGTTTTCATTAGTACTATAATTAAAACCACATTTTCAGCTATATTACCTATAACAAGAAAGGAATGAGAAATGAGGTTGTCAAGGTCAGTCTCTTTCTGCTCTTTATACTGAGTATCTGCAGGCCACAAGTTGTTGAATTTGGTGTAAACCAGAGTAATAGGATGGAATGTCACGTTACAACCAAACCTTTGTGGTTGAAAAGACAAACTTATGAGGTCACTTCCTTTTAATCACCAATGGAGCATATTTATCAACAGTCATATAAGTCAGGAAGACAGGCAGGCAGATGACAGACAGACTGACAGATATATGGAAATACAAACACCCTAAACACAGATACCACAGAGCTGATGCACAGAAACATTCCTTTTCAGAAAGCTGCGCTTGATCTTATGCTGTCATAGTCGTTCTGATTTATAAATGACACCACTGTAAATGCTTTTTATGCCCTTTCTATGGCTTGTCACAGAGGACACAGCAAAGATTAGGAAAACATGAACCATGGATAACTTGGACAAGAATAAGCTAAGAAGATTTAGACTAGATTCATATTTTTAACACTTTCAGAGAGTTCATAATTTTGCTTAAGACCTATAAGACAAAGTAACCAGGTAGCAGATAGTAGACTTCCTAGCAGAGGGACATATTGTTCCAATCATTATAGTGGATGCCTTAATTAGAGATTGGTGGTGAAAAGCAGCATGGCTTCATTGAACTCAGCAGAGGTCAACATCTTACTAAAGATCTGGCCCATAAATTTCAGTATTAAAAATGCACTTTTTTCATATTTAATGCAAATAAGTACTTAAGACAGCCAAGGCACCAGTGAATGCAAATAGGATTCCCTAGATGAGCATGTGGTCTAGAAAGCAAATATGGTTTTAGCTTTCAAGAGAATCCAGACGAAAAAAACTAAAAAGCAAGCCAGCTGATCAGTCATGTTAAATATATGTTAAATATAAATGACAGTTTATTTGTGATACTAAAAAGGGATTTTAGCTTCATTTAAAAAAAACAAACCTATGAAGGAGATGAGTGAACTATTACAACACCGAAAGGCTTAAAAATGATACCCCAAGAGATAACATTCTGAGAATAAAGTGAAAGAGCTCATATAAAATACAAAAGGTGTGTTGTAAAGAAGGATCAGAAGGGCAGACTTTGAGCTTCATCTAGTCATAAATCAAAAGCTTGTTCTCCATCATTCTTGTCTATGAGGTCAGCTTTGATTCCCAAGCTACAATTCCCAAAGGATGGAGGTATTTCTATTGGCAAGTATGTGTCTGTCTTCCCCCGGGCTGGCTCTGCCAGCCCTGCTGTCACCATGGACTGTCATTATCTCAATCTCTTTACTGCCCAGGATTGTTCCATCCTGGAGCCATAGGGAACTGTCACAGGGCTGTGAGAGGAAAACCCAGTTGGAAGACTACGGGCATTTGCAACAGATTAATTGACAAAGAAGTTTATCAAGGCAGGCCATCTACAATAGTTCAGTCATTCTCCTTCACAGTGGCCAAATGTTTTAGTAAGCTAGCCTCCAGGTGACATGTTAGGAATACAAAATAAAAATAAATGTGTTAAAAAACCACAGTTTAAAAACTCTACCACCAAAAAAATATTCAGAACAACTCTCTACCCAGTCACGTGTGTCATATTTTTTTGTGTTCGAGTAATTTAAGCATTAATCTTTCAGCTTTTACTCATGCAGACTGTCCGTAGTCCTAAGAACAGTCTGCGTAAACAGAACTACCCACCTGAATACTCGATGCTGGCTTAGTGCCTCAATTCACAGTCAGCCGTGGCCATGTATACAGACAATGGGCAGACACCTTTCATACAGAAGCATTTACAAAATACATTTAGAATGTTGTTTCCCTGTTTTTCATGTAGTATACTAAATCAAATAATAATTATCAGTTTTATTTACATTTCATGAATCACAATGTTTCAATATTTTTTTATCCTAAATCTAAAAAACACGTTAATTGCAGAATACTTCTTGAGTATTACTCAATTACAGCAGGCTTTTATAATGTTCTTGCACAGTGGATTCTATTATTCGCACCGTTAGTGTTATAATGGTTTTACTTCAGTAATTCTCACTTAATATAGAGAAACGTCGCTGTGTGGCATAAAACCTGATAGTTCCTGCAAGTATCTTTAACAAAGATAACATTTACAGAGAATAATACAGACATCTGATCCTATATGTTTCTAGAGATAAAAACCTTCATTCTTTCAGCAACAATTTGTAAAGGCAAGGCATTGATAGGTGTAAAGTCTAAATTTTTAAGACAAGATCGCCCTCTGCCGCTTAGGAGAGAGTGAAACTAGGGAGGATCATCACCTGTTGGAACATAACTGAGATGTGAAGCTCCTGGCCCAGAGATGCTTTGCAAACCTTGGTGGCTTGACAGCCTGGGAGTTGTTCCCTCCCTGACGAGCATACTGCTGAGTGGACTCATTGAGTGCAGAGCAGTAACTCCACGGCAGGGTGCTGCCAAGGACTGCAGGAAGATTATTTGCACGTCCTCTCCTCTCTCTGAAATTAGTACACAACTCCCTTGAGTGCAGGGAAGTTGATGTAGGCTCACTTGCATGATGTGTTTGCCCTTTGCTGCATGTAGGCCTTTTTTTTTTTTCCCCTGAGTTGGTATTCAGTGCCTTCCAGACTCATAGGAAAAGATATGGATTGCTCAATAGGATAATATCCTTAAATAAGTATTATCATACACTGCAAAGCATATTTGCCTTAAGTGTTCTAAACTCACCTACAAAGAATAAGCCCATAAATCCAAAATTCTATGGTGGAATGATAACACACATTAAACCAACAATGGGACTAGGTCAAAATTATTCTTGTAACCAACAGAATCACACCAAAAAGTGCAATTTCTTGATTCTCTCCAAAAACTATTAACAGATCTTTGAGGCATGATTTCCCTCTATAAAAGCAGTATTTACTCTTTGCTATTATAACTTTACTTGCCTATTAATTCTGGTTTTATTATAGCTTTGACCAACATAATATGGTAGTCAGGCCTACATAATTCCCTTGGAGCCTTTTTATTACTCTTCTTAAAACAGGCTTAGTGTCTGTCACCTGCCATCCCAGTGATTTCAATTCCATTTCAGGAGAGAAAGTAGCAGCATACCAGAGTAGTTTGGTGAACGCATTATCAGATGCCTTTGAAATTCTTGAGTGAATATCTACTGCCTCTACCATTTACTCTTCATTTTCATTTTGTTGAAGTTTGTTTGGTTTTTTTAACTCCTCTACTGACACTATAATTTCAGGCAGTTCCTCAGAGACATCTTGAATAAAGAGAGACTCTAGTCTTGGAAGGTCTCTAAGCTACTCTGCAAAGAACATTGATTCATACAATTCATTTAGTCTTCAACTTCAATCTTATCTTCATTAAGGATTCCTCTTATGCCACTGTCAATAGGCCATAAAAATTCCCTGGCAAGTTCTACTTCCAGTATGACTGGAAAAAGCATATTAGTAGTTGTGTATCTCCAGGGAGTTTGCTCTTCAACATTTTTTCAGCTGTGTTACTATCACCTTACATTTAACTTGGGTTTTTTATTCCCTTAACCTAAATATGACAGCATCTTTGATGGATGTCTATTAACTTCCAACAGTGTTCTCTTCTCTACTCTACTGCATAAGTAATACAACTTTTTTCTTTTGTTGTTTTGGTTCTTCAAATGTTTCCTTACTATCACAGACTCCATGCAACCTGCACCATGACACCTGGAAGATTACACTTCCAGCTATATTTTGCTGAGTGAATCATAAATTACTGTCTGCAGGATTTGGGTTCAAAAAAAAAGAAAAAGTAACTAGAAGATTGCAAAGCCTGTCTCCCCAGAAGTTTACTATTGAGGCTAACATCCATGCTTTCATAAAGCACTGGACACAGCTGGAGATGGAACTTCAGACAGGCTGGGCGAAGTGCTTGGGTGATGAATTTTGCTTACGGATACTATCATCACCACTTTTTGAGCCAGGATGATTCTCTCTGAAGTGAAATGAGCAGACACTCAGTAAAATAAATTACATACCTGCTGGCAGCATGTAGGTATAATTCATCCAGTCATTTTCCTTCCATTGCACAAGCTTCTGGCATGTATGGCACTTTGATCTCTCTGCCATCACCACCCAACTTCAGCTCCTGATCCCTGCCATCCTTTTGTCTATTTATAGTCTTCAACAATACTACGGAGGCAGCTCAGTGAAATTCATTAGCTTGTGTTATACAGGAAATTTAATGAGATAATTTGATAACCCTGTTGCTCCTAGATTGCCAAACGTAAAAGTAAGATTTAGGAGCCAAAAAGGACTTCCTACTTCTGATAGATCTTACTAGGCCAGCTGGGCAACCTAGCTTCTTTTTGATCAAACTGCAAGTTTTAACTTAACTGAAGAAATTTCTCAAACCATTTGGGGAACACTTCTGACTATTTTTTTCACTAATTACTTAAGATGAGTGAATGGAAAAAAAGCAGATGCATTTCAAAATCTTCGAAATAAAATTATTTTCTACTTTATTTTTCAAAAAATGGCATTTTTATTTTTGGGCCCTCTCCAGAAACTTTTATCTACTAACATTCTCAGGGCAAAACCTTCTTTGCAACACACAGTTTAAGGGAACAGGCTAAAACAAATTACTACAGAACTAAGAAAAGAAAGAATTCCTCTGACTTTGCATCCAATGCTTTAACCCCCTTTTCACCACACATATCCACAGACACAAAAAGCAAGAGATAGCAATATATTTCAGTCACTGAGGATACAGATAACAATCCCTGGCACTGACTTCAACAATATCCCCCCTTCATTCCTCTGCCCTCCCACAGCAAGTCCCTTGAAATCAGATTTTACACTTTGCAGGAACTAACTACTGTTAGTATGGCACTTTTCTGCTCCAAGTTGCATTTTGATAGCTTAGAATCCTTCCTTGGGCTGAAAAATCTGAACTATGAATGTTTAAGTATCTCGTAAGTCACGCCTATTGATGAGATTGTAGATAATTTTCACTACAACTCTCCAAAAAACAGGGAAAAATGAGAAAGAAAACACGTACATATATTCAGGCCTGTGCTCTGATAATATTTCCATTGACTAGCAAGTAGGGAAAAAAAAAAATTTATTACGCCAGAACCTTCGAAAACTTTCCTGGACTATCAAGCTTTAAACATAATTTAAACACATGTCCATTTATTAAATATGTGGTTTAGTTCCTTTACCTTCATTAGGGTTCATGAAATTATTTCACAGGCATTCACTCAAAATTTCATCTCCTGCTGTTTTCACAATGACTGAACGAACAAGTCAGCTGTCTGTTTGGGACTTGATATCACCTCTACTGCTAAAACTTGTGCTGTCATACACCAAATATTTAACATCACTAAAAAGACAACGTCTGGAAGAGAAAGCCAGAAACACACAAAAGTCCTAGTCACACTGTAGCCGCCTTCTGAGCAACTTGGTCAGCGCAATGAAAAAGAACAAGTTTATCTACATACAATATTATCCATTTTATCTTTGTTACCATAAAGGAACTGTACATTTTAAAAGTCCGATTTTATATTAGCTGGATCAACATTAAATAGGAAAGAATTACCTATGAAGCTGATAAAAGAAAACAGAAATAGTATTTCCTAGGGACAAAATGATCTCCAGTTAGTGTAAACCAAGACAGCCACCAAACATGGCAACCTTATTAGTTGAAGACTTGGCCTTCTAAGTTCTTTTTGCTCTTTCACACTTTCCTTCTTTCCAACTGTTGCTGCTATGTCCTGTTTTGGTCACTGCTTTGAAACTTCACATTCCTCAAAAACCACAAATACAGAAAAAAATTAATAATTCAAATCATTTTGCTTGCAAACAGGATCGCCACCCTCCAAAAGTTTTACAGTAATCGTTGTTAGACATTAAGGGATATTTGAATGATAACAAGGAACAAGTAGGTCCCACGAGGAAAGAACAAGATCTACATGGCCACACATTGTGGTTTAACCCCAGCCAGCAACTAAGCGCCATACAGCTGCTCGCTCTCTCCTTTCCCCTCCCAGTGGGATGGGGAGAAGAATTGAAAAAAAAGTAAAACTCATGGGTTGAAATAAGAGCAGTTTAACAACTAAAGTAAACTAACAA
>NW_009598327.1:0-11445 GCF_000690535.1 Cariama cristata | reverse complement strand
GGAGCGGGCACTGCGCAGGGCACCGGGGGGGAGCAGGCCCGGGGCTGCCGGGATCCGACTGCCCTGAGCTGCGGGAGGGTAAATACCTGCTGTCTTCCTCTCTGCGCCAAAAGAAACGGGCTTCATCTTTTGGAGGCTACGGAGCTCTCTCTTGGCTTCAAGTAATTTTCTGGCTAGGCACTCCCGCCAGATAATCTGGGTGAGGAAGCGCTGTTAGTTTGTTACGGCACTGTATCTTGCCGTTCACCGTGTAACTCATCAGCGACGAGTAGCTGCTGCTATATTTTAAACAGAGACTGTCTTTGCTGTGAAATGATTGTGGTACAAACTTAACACAGCTAACAAAGCAAAAAAAACAATGAAATGAAGTCAAACATCGGACCCTGCTCTCTTTTTTCCATCCTGCCAGACCCACTTTCCTGACCACATACCACAAGTCACTTCTAGGTTAGAGATCCTCTTGCTAGAGTTCGAGAGCCCTTCCCCAGACTGTCCTTTGCTAGTGATTGCACACGATATGGTATGGTTTTGTGCTAGGACAAGAGAGTGAGGTCACACCTGTGATTACAAAGGAACCAAGACAAAATTATTTCTTTTGGTCCTTAGGGTCTATAATCGGGATTGTTTCAAGAGGTCAGCATTAATTTAGCATCCTATACTGTTTAGAGGGCACTGGGTTTGTTTGGCAAATGTTACATTTCATCTGCCTTGCTCACTCACCTATGTTGTTCTATTTTTTCCTGATAGACTGTATGATGACAGTCATTGCTCAGGACTGCATGCTGCTAGATTCTGGCCACAAGGAGAAATGACCAGACTTGTTTCTTCTCTTTCCTCCCAAAGATCTTCCAAGACGTCATGCCTTTATTTATACAGATATACTGGGATTACGTCTTCCAGCAGCCTGCAATGCAAGACTGAGGGGTTGTTACAAAAATGAATTGCAGCTGTTTGAACTATCAACCATCTTACTGTTAAACTATTTGGTTAATTCAGAGATCCTCTGTATTCTGAAGATGCAGTGTTTTCCAGTCCTATTCCTATAGTCATTTATTTGTTACATATCTTTAATTATTCAAAACACATTCTTTTCAGTTCCTGTGTGAAGCAGCTGGCTTCAGTTAGCTGAACATTATTGTTTACCCTCACTTTGTTTTTGAAGTACTTCAAAAATTCTTGTATAAATTGCCTTACACTGTTAAGGGGAAGGATGTGGCTGTTAGATAAAAAAAAAAAAATCTCCTCCCTATACCCTGTCAAAGTACTAAACCAGAATCTCCCAAATGCATCTGGCTTGGAGCCACCAGGCTAAATGGAGCTGATGTTAAGAAACAGGCATTTTTAGACATCTCCAATTTGATTAAGAGGCCACCTGGGAATTCCATATTATCCTCCAAGCCGAGGCTAGGGAGATGTCAAAATACTAGACCACTGAAATGGAAAGACAAGTTCCCTCTGGACTTGTTGCCACTGCTGATACAAAAGACAGGGAAAAGAGGAGACACTTGCCTAAAATCTAAATGGGATACCTTAGTAAAATGTACAAGTGTATCTTTAAATTCATTAACTGCCATTGTGAAGTTGGAAAACAAAGGGGAGAGGCAGTTTTGTGCACCTGTGTGGTCTGATGGCAGCAGAAACTCTTCCAGTCCAGCAAAAAATAGTTCCTGAGCTCTGAATCTAGAAAAGTTTGCTGTGTCTCTATTTTTGCTTTCTTTAGAAAGCGAAGGCAGAGAGGTTCATGAAGTGCATCGCTCAGGGCTCCAGACGCATCCTCACCTGCAGATGGCGTATTACCACGGTAGTTATTTAGTGAGAGGTGCAATTATTTTTTAGAGTAAACACTTCCACAAGTGAAAGTGCTAGCATGGGCGCAGATGATTTTACAGGAGGATGCTTCCCCAACTGGAATATGCTCTAGAGGTACACGACTATTTATGTCTGTCCCCAGCCAGACTCGTATATTGATACTCAGGTGACTATTGCAGTAACAAAGCCACATATGCAAACCCCAGTGGTTACGACACACCACCCCCCTACCCTGGAGTTTGCTACTTCAATTACATCCTATTATTAAACCGGTAAACACCTCCTAGTTAGATGAAGTACCTGACTGATGAGTGGGCGTACTGCCCAGAAGGCCTACACATCTCATAAAGGGAAGCTGAACAGCCTACTGAAGTAGTCTAGAGTAGTGGTTCTCGACCTTTATTGATCTACAGATACCTGTGTGTTTTCCCTTTGAAATGTAAACATCTGCATATCAAGTTTAAGCCTCCAGCTTTTCAGTTATCTAACAGATCTCTTAAATGTTGTCCAAGGATGACAAGGTCAAGGCCAGTGCTTGAGAGGGATCCTTATGCATACCCCAGCAGGAGGCCTACAACTTCAGATTCTTGTTTGGTTCCCTTTTTGCCATAGAGGTACACCTTCAGCTCTTCTCACTCTTCAACACTCTCAGTTCAGAGGTCCCTGCTCTGCATTTCCTTCTCTTCAGGAAACACTAGATGTATCCACACTTCATTCTCACAAACATCAAACAACTGATCTGCAGCACTTGCCCCCAAGGTGGTTAATCAGCTTCACAAATGAAAGAGCATGCCAAACGCCCCAGATTATGGCTGTATCCGCGTTCCAAAAACATACCCTAATTCAGTAGCAAAACTAGGAATAGACTCTAGTTCTTTGGTGTCATGATTTCTTTTCTTGCATTTTTTTTTCCATTCATTACATAGACACTACATGAAATCGAAATGTTTGTTGGACCAAGTTACTACATCTCTCTAGTACTTTGGTGTTCTACTATACAGAAACAAGAAACCATGCACACAAATTTAATCTGTTGTACCTGAAATGACGATTGAACAGGTACCTATCTTGTAGTTAAGGAAGTGTACAGAGCAATTTCATTCTATGTTCTGAAACTGCACTAGTAAACTTGGGCAGCTTTCGGGTACATTACCTGCAAAATATTAGAAGAAAATCCTAAACGTGATATATATCCTTTAGTTGATATAAAGATGATAAAATAATCAATAAAAATATAGAAGACAGGCAGAATCTCATAATTATATCCTATATTAGGAAGAAAGTTGGATGATGTAGACAAATCTGTGAAGCAATGAAATATTACCTATTGCCAATGAGATTTAGGAAGATGTTTAGTTCTACCCATTAAATAAAACATCCTAGAAGTTGCATAGCTAGAAACTGACAATAATTTTAAAAGAATTATCTGGGAAGCAGATGGAAGCAATGGGCTCTCTTTTCCAAACAACTTTGGAGCTCTGAATGTGTTCCAGAAGACCAGCAAATACTTTTACTTAAAAAGCATTTGAAAAGTAAATGGGATCATCCAGGTTGCTGTAAGCCAGTTCACCTAACACTTATTTGGCAAAATCACAGTGTAATTGATATGGGTTGCACTCAGCTAAGAAAAGAAACATAATGCTATTTGTTTTAATTTAAAGAAAAAGATCTCATTAGAAGAATTACATATCATTTTATGGCATTCTAAGTTTGGTGACTCAAGATAACCAACTAGGCCTAATGTAGCAAGACTGAACACTACACAGCCTGGTCATTCATAAAGGAAAAAGAAAGGCAATAGATAAGTACTACATGATGGAGCCAAGCCTTAGTGTGAGACACCTAAACCAGCTCAATTTAATTTAGCTGTTTGGAAAGATGAATACAGTGACTCGATCATGGTCTGTAATTGATTACAAAAGAAAAAAAGACTTCCTATAGCAGAAGACTTCAATGTACTGAACAAAGGCATAACAAGACCCTATGGATTAAAAAAAAAAAAAAAGTAGTAAAGTAGAATGGCAGTTTTATGGCAGTGATAACCAACAAAAAACTCTAATAAGGGATATGGTTGATTAACCATAAGGCTTTAAATTATGAAAGTCTTAAATCTTTCTTGAAGATTTAACTGAATTATAGACCAGCAATACTATCATTAGTCACGCCTGAGATTCAGTTACTGTTTGTGGGTGACTTTTCTAAATGATTTCCAGCCTACATGATGTTTCCTTTTAAAGCAACGATAATTTGCAAAATCCAGCTAAGAACAGACAACCAATTCAGTAAAGGACAAGAAGAAAAAGTGCTACCACCTTCCAGCAAAGATACAAGATGCAACCTCATACAGAACTCCAGAGTCATTGTCAAATCTTCCTGGGTACAGACATGCAGAAACAAATGGACTGGCATCACAAAGAAAATGCAGGGTCAGAGAATTCAGGGAGCTTAAGAGGAAGGACCACGGGATCTTGTTAGAGAATCTTCCACTCTTGTGAGTGGGAGTTAAGTAATTGAACCATTGTTGGCTTGAGTGCACAAAGCTGGAAAACTGCAGACTGTGGAACCTGAGGCTTCATCTCAACAGGGAAGAATTTTGTATAGATGTTACACTGTGTGTCCCGCAGGTAGCAACTATACTTTTTAAACCACCTGAAGCACTCTGAATATGTTAAACAGCCTTGGGAATCCAAAGAGGAAGACCTAATCCAAACTCAAATAAATGACAAAGATAATGAGAGTAAGGTATCTTCAATTATTTCTTTACCACCAACAGGACGCTGGGTAAACAGAGAAGAAATTAATTCTCCTTCATGAGAGTGGAAAAAAAAAAAAAAAACGGCCTGGAATAAAGTGGCATTTCTGAAACTCAATGGGAAAGTCCCTTAGTGAAAAATCGTTAGTTTCTTCCTGGGCAACAGTAAAACCTATAGGAGCAGCAGCAAACTGCACAAACACAAGCAATAATACCTTTGAAATAACTGGTAACACAGGAGTTGTACAGCCTTAAATACAGATGGATCCCCATGGTAGGTAGCAGATTCCAAGAAGGGGAAGGATAGCAACATTACAAAACAACACATGAAACCAGGAAGCAGGAAAGGTGATTTCAAGCACCTTTAACAGGAGAAAAGAAAAAAAAAAAAAAAATAATTAAAAACCCCTGCAAGGAATTTTAACTTGTGAGCCATTCCCCAGGGAATTCAAGCAGTCAGCAAAACATCTTTCCAGTTTTTAAAACTGTAGCTTTCTTAATACAAGACACTGCACCCAAAACAAGTCATTTTTTCAGACTTCAAGGTGATGCATACAAGACAAGATAGTAACTTGAGTGAAACTGGCAATTTTGTCCTGTTCATATGGAATACAGACATGCAGAGGAGAGCCACCAGCAGTAATAAACCTGTGCTGAGTCTGTGCTAATTTCTAAGGTGAGCAAAACTATAAACTGAGTTGTCCATGAGAAAAAAGAAATAAGGCAGAAAAATGTGAATGAAACTCCTCTGTAAGAAAAATTTATTATGTGGCCAAAAAAGCCCTAATTCCACAATCAAGAAAGATGAAAAATTTTGGTAAAAGCTCATCCTGGGTTCAGTGAGAAGTCTGTGAGCAAGAAGAAACAATTAAAAAACAAAACAAAACAAAAAACCACCAACCCTGAAACATAACACATGGAAAAGGGGAAGGCCAGACAGCAACTGACATAAATTAGACATTATAAAATAGAGAAAACCGTTAAGGAAAGCTTTGTGGCTAGCAAAACTACTGGTAATAGGAAAGAGATTTTGGATCTTTC
Source organism: Cariama cristata (assembly GCF_000690535.1). Classification (NCBI taxonomy): domain Eukaryota; kingdom Metazoa; phylum Chordata; class Aves; order Cariamiformes; family Cariamidae; genus Cariama; species Cariama cristata. The sequence goes on along the minus strand of NW_009598327.1, from coordinate 5,843 downwards.
ATTCCTTTCTTCAAATAAAAAATAAACAGAGAAATCTTACTAATAGTACTGATCCATGCTAGATAAAAATGGTGAAAATGCTAGTGACACAGAACAGGGGAAATCAGATAACAAATACTTCCAATTCCATATTCAGAAAGAAACAGGATGTGGCAGTCATATGAAAATAGTGACTTCTATCCAGTACCTTAGTATCAAAGTAGGAGATTAGACAACATCTACTAGGGATGTATATTTTTAAGTCAGCAAAGAAACAGGAGTCCTAAAAGAGTTCATTAACAACCTCTCTAGCCCATTGATTCCGATTTTAATTAAACTTGGGATACCAGAGAAACACCTTAAGACATTCATGACAGTATTCCCAAAAGGCAAATGAAATGTCTCAATGTCAAAATTGTGGAAAAGTTGTTGAGATGAAGAATTAGTAAATGAAAAATAAAACCTATATCCCAAAAGTTTTTTGAAATACAGATTTTCCAGAAAAAAGAAAAGAAAAAACCCAAACCCTAATTTCATTCTTAGATGACATCATTATACATTTGGTTTAACAGAGGGGACTGCATAGGTGCAATATACTTAAATTTTTGTAAGGCATTGACCTAGCACCATAAGTCAAAAAGATCTACTGTACATAATCACATACTAAGAGGATTAAGAAATGCCTAGCCTGCAAGTCTCAAAAAGAAGCTAATAAAAAGTTGCACTGAATGATGCTTTTCAAGTTAGTGTAGGTCAGATGCAATATAGCATTTTCAACCTGGATCTGAAAGTAAAAAATAACAACTGATACAGTTCGTGGGCGACAAAACTGGGAAAGCGGCAAGTAACCTGGTCCATCAGTAAGCCAGGTCCATTCACACAAACTGGACTTCGATACATCTTCTCATTATGTATCTAGGAAGTAAGAACTCAGACCATACCTGTAGAAAGGGGGAAACACTATCACGGAAAGCCGAGACTTCGGATGATCTAGGGGGTCACACCAGACAAGTAGCTAATGTGAGCTCCCGTATAATGCTGCGAGAAAAGGGCAAAGACAATCCTCTGCAGACTTAAGGCAAAGGGCAGGGGGACCTCGTCCATGGCACTGGGGCTTGAACACTCAATTCCAAAAGGAACATTTTTACAAGATACTGAAAAATTTGACAAGATGTAGAAAGAAAATACAAGGATAATTCATGGGCTGGAGGAAATCCCTTACAGTGCAAGATTTAAGGAGTTCCATCTATTTAGCTTGTCAAAAAGTGGATTGAGAAGTGACATTACAGTGTTTAAATACCAGTCCAGGGGGAAAAAGGCCCACTGTGCTCTAAGGCTCTCTGAATCAGTGGGATGGACGTATCCAGAACTAGTAACTGGAAGCCAAAGCCAAACAGATCCAAAGGAGGAATTGGGCTTAAATATTTAAGCAGTGAGAACACGAAGCCCTTGCAGCAGGCTACCAATGGAAGCGATTCTCTGTGTCCCAGTGCCTCAAAAATCAAGCCAATGCATTTTGTCAATACATACTTCAAGTACACATTAGTTCTTGGGGCTCAATACAGGATAAAAGGGTTGAAGTGTCACTTGTGAAATGCAGGAGTCAAATCAGACAGCTTCTAGCCTAACCTATGGATCTACATAACACTCCAACCATTCGCAGCCAACCCCGGTGACTAAACACAGAGAAAAGGGTTTCTGCCACAGGCTCCACAGGCACAGAGAGCAGAGCTCCTCGCTTTCCTTGTGTGAACTGCAAGGCTGCCCAAAGACAGGGATGTGCTGCCCTTGCGTCCGCCCGCACAGCTGCTCGGGACTCAGGGCAGCAAGATGCTCGTGCAGTGGTCTGGGGCAGGGGGAAGGAACACACATCACAGGGGCAGGGTGCTCACAGCAGCACCTTCAAGGAGCCTTTTACACCAATTTATTTCTATACAAGGTGGTTTAAAAAAAAAAAAAAGAAGCCCCTATTGGTTGTTCATACAGAAGTCTGGGATTCTATAGGCTTTGGGTGGGTGATTGATTTTAAAACCCAACAACACATGCTTTTTCCCTTGCCTTCTCATTCTCTTCCGAGTCAGCCTCCATGATCCAAAGAAACTAACAAGTGACACACAAGACCAGTAGTCATGTGGACCAATAAAAAAACAAAAGGGGGGGAAGGAGAATTGAAGACGAAGAGAAAGGGAAAAACAAACAAAGATTGAAAATAAAAATTCGCCAGGATAATGCGTTTTATAAACACAGAGATAGAAACAGTTACAGCAAGGACAGAGCGGGCCAGGGGTGGGGAATAGATATTTATATATATATATATATATAAATTCAAGGGGCCTTCAGTTTATTCTTGTTGGCTCCCCCTTCTCATTAGATTGGTCTCTCTGCGGGGATCTTCATCCCCTTCTCTCCACTGTCCACCTTTTGGGGATTCTCTCCCATGACCAGGGTCCAGAAGAGGCCACCACTGCCATGTGAGTCCAGCCCGTCTTGGCAAGAGGGAGCCTGGGAGAGCACTCTGATGGGAGGTGAGCAGAAGCTAGCCTTTCCCTGCCTCATGCCAGCTCCTTGAAAAGACTGGTCTATTCCTCCTCCTCCTCCTCCTTCCCTTTGGGAAGCTGGGGGCAGGACAGGTGTGTGAGAGTCAGAACTGCTGTCGTTCCGCCTTTCAGGAAAGGGAGTAGAGAGAAGGGTGATGATTATTTTGGCAGTCTCTTACCCTCCCTCCAGTTGCTTTTTGGTTTGTTGTTGATGCCTGCAGGCTTTTCTGAGGAGGTGAGGGGGAAGCAGGAGGGAGAGGAGTACAAGCTGCTAGGACATCATCCACAACGGGCAGGAAGAGCAATGAGCAGGAACCCACATTCCCACGGGGCCTCGGCCATCGTGCTGCTCAGACAGCTGGGAGAGAGAGGCAGCAGCCAGTTCAGACAGACTCCTCTCTATTGCTCTCCACCAGGGGAGGAGAAAGAGTGCAATACTCCACAGCCCTCAGGCAGTGTAGGCACCTGTCCGGCCCAGAGAACATGCCTCACCTCTCCCCCCGCACTGGTCTCACCTTCCACTGGGGAGAAGGTTTCTCCCATCCAGTCCTTGGGGCAGGACGAGTGATCCCTCCTCCCTTTCACAAGCAGGAGGGACAGGAATGGATATTTCTCTCTTAGACACTCAAGGAAATCCTCAAAGAACCCCATCCAGCTGTGAACCCTGCCACATTCTTCTGTAGCCTGCTGAAAACATGTGTCCGAGCCCCTGTACGTACAAGGACCTTCTCTCCATCCCATCCACCATGCATGTCTCAACACGCACCCCCCCTTCATATGCATCCTACAGTGAGAGAGAAGGCAAAACAGGGGCCTTTCTTTGGGTTTGAAAGGAGGGGCTCTTGCATGAGGAAGTGATCCCAGCACAGGAAAGGGGCTCTTGCACAAGGAAGCATCCTCCTACCAGGCAGGCTGTTGCACAGAAGGAGCACCCCCTTGAGACAGGCTGTTGTTCAAGGGGCTGCCATGAACAGGGTTACACGGCCAGAAGAGGCTGTTGCAGGAGGAGAGGCCGGAGACTGTTGCACGAGGAGGGCCGCTGCACAAGCGGTGCCCCTGGGCGCAGGCTATGCACAAGAGGCTTTCTGCTCCCTGGGTTGAGGTCTCTCTAGGAGCTGGAGAGGTGCTCCACTTGGATGGCGCTGGTGCTGACAGTGAGGCAGATGTCCTTGTGATGCTCTGAAGTCTTGTAAGGAGTCAGGTCAAAGGAGCACTGGGGGGGAGGGTTGGGTTGGTTAGTGTCTCCAGAAGGGCCCCCTGCTGCCCCCCCGCCCTGCGGCTGGAAGTGCTGCTGCTGCTGCGAGGCCTGGGCTTGCGCCTGAACCACCTGCTGCTGTGGGTCAGGGATGTTGTGTTTCCGCATGTGCTTCATCAGGTACGTCTCCTGCAACGGGAAGAATGGTGTGAGAGGAGGGGACGTTTGCAAGAGCCAAAGCCAACGGGGAGGGAGACGACAGCTCAGGGGACTGCTCCGGAGCAGCTACTTCCTGGGAAGTGTGCCCACTTCTGCTACCCCGAGGGCAGCAAAGACTCACCGAGGTGTAGGCCCGGCTGCAGATGGAGCAGGTGTAGACCTTGGCGTGTTTCACCGTGTGCGTAGCCAGGTGTACCTCCAACGAGGCAGCATCCGTGTACGCACGGTGGCAGTTGTGGCACTTGAAAGGTTTGTCTTTGTTGTGCTGCCGTCTGTGGGACTGGGGGATGGCAGTGGGGCAGAGGAAAGAGAAAGCAAGGGCAGGGAAGGAAGCGAATATTAGCAGTGGAGAAGGCTTTACCTCTGACACTCTCTTCCAGCCAGGCCCCAAGCACCCTAGGCTCCCACCTGCTGAGGGAGGTACGCCTGATTTTTTTTAGCTTCTCCCTCCAGTCCACCACATCTTCCACACAGATACCTTTTTTCTCAGGCATACTAGGCATTTGAAAAGCAGAGTCTCCTCACTCTCCACAACCCCCATCTTCTCAGTCTCCACACAACTCTTTCTCAGTCTTTTCCTTTTCCTGTTCTGTCCTCTTTGGCCTCACTACACACTTGCTCCCCACATCTGTCACTGCCCTTCAGGGCAGGATCTGCTTTAACCACTTGCAGGCATTTACAGCTCTTTGCCATTTGGCACACCCTACAGTTCCCCTCCTCCAGGATACTGCAACAGGACACACCACCTCTGCTTCCCTAAATCCCTACTCTTAAGCCCTCCGTTTCATTGTAAAACAAACAAAAAACCCAGATACCCAGATTTTATTCTCTGTGACATTTAGCAAAAGTCTTGCCCCAGTTAAGTTAGAAAAGTCTACCGAACAGACGAGAGGAACTTTACCAAGGTCTCACTGCTTTCAAGTCAAGTTTACAATTTTACAGGATGCAACTGTTTATGGGACTTCTTTGGGTCACTAGTGCCACAAAAGCCAGGAATCTCTCTTCCGCCGAGAGCTTCAACAGCTTTTCTGTATTCTTTCACTGTCTTCCCAGCTGCCCCAGTTTCTCCATCTCCTCCACCACAGGCAAGTAGCCTCTCCTCCCACTTGACTGATGCCCCTGCCAGCCCCACTGGTGAGCAGGACAAGCCCAGCCCCTTACCTGCAGGTTGGAAAGCTGGGTGAAAGCCTTTTCACACCCAGGGTGAGCGCATTTGTAGGGTCGGTCCCCGGTGTGGATACTGTCGAGGAGGAAGAGCACAAATGGGAGACAGTGAGCAAGGCAGGCAGGGCAGACTGCCAAGGTCTGAATGCTGTGATCAAATCTCACAGCCACTCAGGAGAGCAGGGAAGGGGATGATGTTGCCTCCAGATGCTGTTCTATCTGGACAAAGAGAGCTCTGCCCAGCTCCTATGTCCAGCTAGAAGACAGAGAAGATAGGCAGTCAAGCAGAGTTCAGAGAGTGACTAGGACTGAGGTGCAAGAGCTTACGAATGCCTGGCCAGCTCAGCACGTGGGCCACCTGAAAGTGGGTTGGGAGGGTGTCTGGAGGTCCAGGCTTCCTGCTCCAAGCTCAGGAGTCCCATATGACCAACAGGAGTCTGTTCTCTTGCTTCCCCAGTACCAAGAAAGCAGCTCTGTTCCTTCTCAGGACAGACATCTCAACACTTTTCTCTTTACATTATCAGGCTGAGATCACCTACAGTGTTCATCTGTCCCTGCCCCCCTGCAATGCCAGGAGAAGCTTCCACACGCTCAGTCCAACCCCCGTGGTGCCAGGCTGGGATCCCCTACGGCCAATGCCTCTCTCTCTATCGCTCTCTCTCTGTGCCCCCCGCGGTGCAAGACCAAGGATCCCCAGGGACAGCACGTGCCCACCTCAGCCCTGACGCGGTCAGTGTCTCCTGCGCAGC
>NW_009598326.1:21709-48802 GCF_000690535.1 Cariama cristata | reverse complement strand
TGGAGAAGAGAAGGCTTTGGGGACACCTCCTTGTGGCCTTTCAATACTTATAGGGGGCTTATAAGAAAGAGAGAGAGAGAGAGTTTTTACCACGGCCTGCAGTGACAAGACAAGGGGCAATGGATTTAAGATGAAAGAAGGTAGATTTAGACTGGATATAAGGAAGAGATTTTCTACAATGAGGGTGGTGAAACACTGGAACAGGTTGCCCAGAGAAGTTTTGGATGTCCCATCCTTGGAAGTGTTCAAGGTCAGGTTGGACCTGGCTTTGAGCAACGTGATCTAGTGAAAGATGTCCCTGCCCATGGCAGAGGGGTTGGAACTGGATGATCTTCAAGTTCACTTCCAACCCAAATTTTTCTGTGATTCTATGTTTTCCTCTCTGGCTAATCAGAATAAAAGTCTATCGGTGGGAAATAGGCAAATACATAAAATTTGGATTCCTCCAGACACTCAGCCCATCCAGTGTCTGGTCCTGGATCCTCAGTCTCTGTAGTTACCTCATCCACTGACACACATACAAACGGGTCTTTGAGTTCACCCCCTGGCCTCACCATCTCTCTAGTAGTTGGCCTGGACCCTCTGGTCCCTCTGGTAGCCAGCTCCTCCAGTTACCTCACTCCCAGAGACACACACACATACTTGGCTCCCAGGCCAATTAACTTACTCACAGGCTAGTCCAGCTTGATATTCAGTAGCAATCACACGCTGACGTGCAGTACCTTCATTCGCTCCAGTTGCTGGCATCTGTTGTGGTTTAGCACTGGTAGGCAGCTAAACACCACACAGCCGCTTGCTCACTCTCCTCCTGGTGGGATGGGTGTCACAGTCTGGGCCTCTCAAATTTACAGGACAATGTACTCTGTGAATTAAACTTTATTTTAGGAGCTCATTAAGAAATACAACAAACAAATACAACACCAGAGGCTCACGTCCCCTTTGCCCAGACTAGTCTGTCATGTGAATTCCCTGATTCAAGTCATGAGGTTTCAGAACTTATAACCTGTAACTCTTAATTCATGCACCTATGAGCCAAAAAAAAAAAAAAAGAGAATTAGTAATCTAGCTGACGGTGAGAGTGCTCATCCTTCCTCCTCCAACACGGTGCAGGCATCCCCTCTATCACAATAGGAAGTACGAAGGCCTCAGCAGTCCAGCTGCTGTTGGATCTGCTTCAAAGGCTTTTTGGGTAAGCTGATGTTTTATACCTTCGAGCTTGGAGGTTTGGTCTATACTGTTTCCATAAATTAGCAGATTATGAAGAAACTGCCAGACAAAAGACAATGGCTGCAGAAGCCAGCACTCCGCAGGTGATAATGGCTGTATAATGGCCCTTTAGCTCTCTCTGGGCACCTGTCCTGCCTACCGCGACCGGTTAAGGGGCAACAGGCACAAACTGAAGCTCAGGAAGTTCCAGCTGAACATGAGGAAGAACTTCTGTACTGTGAGGGTGGCCAAGCACTGGCACAGGCTGACCAGAGAGGTTGCGGAGTCCTCTTCTCTGGAGAGCTTCAAAACCCGCCTGGACGCCATCCTGTGCAGCCCGCTCTAGGCGAACCTGTTTGGCAGGAGGTTGGACGAGATGATCTCCAGAGGTCCCTTCCAACACCAACCATTCTGCGATTCTGTGATTCCTCCCTTTTCCCTCCTTTGATTCCTCTCCTAAACATCCCATAATAAGCCAAGTACCATTCCAAGATGCTCTTCTCTTGCATCCCATAGAGTGTCCCATACCCTCTGGGCAGTAGCCCCCCCTCAGCCTCTAAGGTGACACAGAAAGCCCTCATGTTGATTCATCCGATGGGTTTCACACCTGGACAATGGGGCTGATGGCTCTGCGGGGAGAGCCCTAGGAGGGCTTCCCCCTCCTACCATGTTCCTCTGTTCTCCTTTGCACATGGAGACAAGCTTTCCGTCACATAACCTAACAAACGAATGCCATCCATATTGTTGTTAATTATAACTGTGACTGGTTTTGACAGAATTTGGCAGAAGGTTTCAGGTTTTTCTTTTTTGTTTCAATGTTTGTTTTCACAAACACCTACAGAAAATCATTGTTTACATCAATTCAGAATACTGACTCAACATGTTCTGTGATTCTGTGTATGCTTTTTACTCAAGCAGATACGAACCTTTCTGTAAGTAAAGAATCTTTTTTATGAAATGAGCTTCCAAAACTCTGGCCTTAAAATTCCTGACTGGGATAAAAAATACAATTCCTGAACAAGCCCACTTTTTTTTCTTTACATATCATTACATCTTAGGCTCCACGCTTCAGCTTTTCTAATGTTTACTGTGCCTGCGTAAGCCGCAGACTCTGACCTGTTCCCCCGTGTTTCTGGGGCCCTAGCAGGCCTTTGTGTAGCTTGGCTTCCTAAGAACTGCTTCTATGTGCCACCGTCATTCTGGCATTTGAATGTTAACAAAGTTCTCCCTGTATTTTCTAGCCTTTAAGTCCCTGTGCTAAGCTACTGTATGATATTTGAAGCATCTATAGTAGCAGTCCAACATTGTAAAGCAAGAAAGCAACAAGTGCATCTTCCCACTTCTGTCAGGCTCTTTATCAAGTGCTCTCTGATGACTGTAATGTTATTTTGTGAGTCCATAGGCAAAAGGACTGGGAAATGTGTATCTGTACCAAAGGAAAGAGGCAGATCTGGGAGTATAGCAGGGAAAAAGGGTTCTTTGGGCGTCAGCCCTCCCGCAAGAGATGATGGGGCATGAGGAACAACATAAAGACCTACTTGTCTTCTGCTTATGCTGCTGCATCTCCTGAGATAGCTTGCCACCTTTCATGAGTAATTCTCTTGTCTCGTTGGGTAACTCAGATTAGGGAACCCCATGGCTAAGGCAAGTGACGAGGGAAAGAACAAAGAGTATTGGGACACTGAGTTGCAAGTAATAATTTTTCTGAGAGGAAGAAGTTGAGGCAGACAAGGGAAATTGCTTCTTCACACCATACTGAACTCAGGAATGAAGGAACAGGTGCCCAGCGAACATTTTCAGATGAGTATCATCATGGCGGAACAACAAAGAGAAAGGAGGAGTTTCTGTTGAAGCCTCTGTGAATCACGCAGCGAGGACATTACTCAGCATTTCCCAGCCCTGATAGGTCAGAAGAAGAGAAAGCTCGCCTGTCATTAAAAATAACTTACACTTTAGCAGAGCGGTTAGCTCAAACTTGTAAATGCAGACACCGCTCCCTGCAAAAAAACCTTAAGTTGGACTATTTAGAAAGGTGATCTGAGTAAGTCTGATTTAAAAGTAGATTAAGAGTAATAATAACTCATTAACCACCTACAATAGCTAATTGTGATTAGGCACTGTCCTTTCCATAACCTTGCTCTGTCTCTTCATACAAAGGTGCTGATGAATTGAGGTTGTCAAATGGAACTGGCCCCTGCTCTGGGAGAGTGGAAGTAAAACATGAGGAGCAGTGGGGAACCGTGTGCGATGGTGACTGGACCATGAAAGATGCTGACGTTGTTTGTAAGCAACTACAATGTGGATCAGCTGTTCAGGCCCTTAGTCGAGCTACTTTTGGAGAAGGATCTGGACCAACGTGGTTGTATCGAGTTGATTGCCGTGGTGATGAATCCGCTCTCTGGAACTGCTCACATACAGGATGGGGTGCTTTTACCTGCCCTCATTACTTTGATACTGGAGTGGTCTGCTCAGGTAAGAAGTCATCCAACCTTGTATAACAGAAAAATGCTATGAGGCTGAGATCAAACTTTGTCCTAGCTGGATAAAGCCAAGTACAGCACAGAGGTAACACTTTCTCCACGGTCTCTGCTCAGCCAAAGCAAGTTGCATCAGCATTAAGTCTTCTGCTGAGTACAAGCATATATCTCCTTTGCCTGGGTACAGTAATGACATAGAGCAGAAGCAGACATAGTAGATGACATAGAACAGAAAAAGAAACACTATTTGTTTCTACTACAGCTCTCCCAGGCAACAGGAGAGCACTACTAAACTTGTTTTTGACCAGGAATGGGAGCTAAAAAAACAGGTGTAGATAGAGAACCGAGAAAATGCTGTGTTGTGCCATACAACTGCCCTTCTTCTCCAGATCTTTGTGTAAGCTAAGACAGGACAGTCTGCAATGGCAAACAAAGCCAATGTCTGTTTGGCTGCCTTCCTCTACAAGATGTGGTTGGTTTTGCTCTTTGGATAAAGTACCATTGCAAGAGGCTTTTTTTCCTTTCCAGCTTCAGGACCTTACATTTGTCCTTTTTGATTTTTATAAGGTTCCTGTCAGCCCGTTAATCCACCCTGTTATCTCCCCCTATTCCCCAAACTGATAAGAGTGCCCTCCATCACCTCCTCCAGGTTGTTGGTAAAGATGCTGAACAGAACAGGTCCCAGGAAAGACCCAACAAGTGGTATTCCAATTATTGCTAGCCTCCAGGTAGAGTGCAGCCCACTAATCACTACCCTCTGAGCCTGACCATCCAACTCACTTTTTAACCATGTCGTTGTCCACCCACCCAGTCCAGTTTGGACACAAGAATATTGTACAAGACGGTGTCAAAGGCATTGCTAAATGTGAGGTAAATGACGCGTGCTGGTCTCCCCTCATCCACAAATCCAGTCACTTTTACCAGAGAAAGCAATAAGGTCACACAGGCATGATGTACCCATGCTGACTCTTCCCATTCACCTTCTTGTGCCCAGAAATGTGTTCCAGGAGGACTCACTCCATGTTTTTCCCAGGTACTAAAGTGAGGCTGAGCAGCCTGCAGATCTTTAGCCTTTTCTTTAGTCTTTTTAGCCTTTTCTGAAGATGGGTGCAACATTTCCTGTTCTCTCTTTCTGGGGCACTTCAGCTTCCTATTCATTTGAATAATGAAGTCTTGAGGACACTCACTGGGAAATGGCTATTTATTTATTTATTTGGAGATTGCTACTTCTCAAGCATTTGGCAAATGTTCAAAACTTCTCTCCTCTGTACCTTCCCAAGGATTTAGTATTTTCACATACTAAGAAATAAACATTCCCACATACCATTTTCTCTCTCGTTAGTGGCATACAGGAATTGCCACAACGGTTATTTAAAAGTGTCAGTGGTCCTGAGAGAAGTGACATGTGTCTTGCCCACGAAGGTGTGGGAGTTACTAAATGAGGTTAGTACAACCAACCCTTGATGCAGGATTTCTTGGGGTTTTTTTCCAGGTTTCTCTGGGCTGCGTCTGACTGGAGGGGACACTGCCTGCTCAGGACACCTGAAAGTAAAGCAAGAAGAAACTTGGGCTATGGTCTGTTTTTCACACATTGATTTCAAAACTGCCTCTGTTATATGTAATGAGTTAGAGTGCGGCCAGGCTGTGCGCATCTTGGGAGAAACTCACTCTGGAGACAGACATGAACTGATCTGGCAAGAAAAATTTCAGTGCTTAGGGAATGAGACTCACCTTGCACACTGTCGCAGGATGCTGCAGCATAGTGAGACATGCTCTCACGATGCCACTGTTGTATGTTCAGGTGAGACTTTGATGGACGTAATTTACATGTGTCCTATATGCCTTCTTCCTGTCAACCCACAGTTCAGAACCTCTGTGTATTTCTGTGGTCCTCAGGGTTCTTGGGTGCTTCCCTGTCACACCTTGAGTCATCCAGGGAAGGCCAGGGAGCAACAGAGAGCAACCCCACAACCTCTCATTCACTCTGCTGAGAGTCTGCATTTAACGTGGCCTGTTCTAACCACTTCACTTCTGCACCAAGGATGCAGATCTCAACATTTCTTTTGTAATTTCTTTTATGCTACTAGAGGTCTGCACTCAATAGTGCTGAGAATTCCTTCCATGTCTTTCTCATATACATAAAAGGAGAGATGGCCAGAGCAGACAAGCAGGAACATTGAGAAATTAATTTCTTTTCTGTGCTGCCAGGGTGTATGTTAATTCCTGGCACCTCCAAAAGGCCAAAGGAGGCACAAGTTACAAATTTAAGTTATTTAAAAAGAAAAGAAAAAGAAAAAGAAAAAGAAAAGAAAAGAAAAGAAAAGAAAAGAAAAGAAAAGAAAAAAGAAAAGAAAAAGTAGTCATAGGTCTGGATGACTTTAGTTGTGGCTGCCAGGTAACATTATTTTAAGAAAAGAAAAGAAAAGAAAAGAAAAGAAAAGAAAAGAAAAGAAAAGAAAAGAAAAGAAAAGAAAAGAAAAGAAAAGAAAAGAAAAGAAAAGAAAAGAAAAGAAAAGAAAAGAAAAGAAAAGAAAAGAAAAGAAAAGAAAAGAAAAGAAAAGAAAAGAAAAAAGAAAAGAAAAAGTAGTCATAGGTCTGGATGACTTTAGTTGTGGCTGCCAGGTAACATTATTTAAGAACTCCATGCACTCATGGCTGCTGGGGGCTCTACATACAGCTAACTTATTGCCACCCACTACAAAAGTGATGATTAGACCTAGCAAACACAACTTTTTTCCTGAGGGCACAAATCAAAAGGGGTAAACTGAACATGAGGCAGAACTGCTGGCAACACCTTGTCACAAAACAAGCCTGGAAAGGAACGCAGTTCATGTCCGTTTCCCACTTGAAGTGCTGCAGTCTGTTTTAAGACTACCTCGGACACTGTCCCACTGGCCATGGTGATCTGGAGCGCTGGCTGGGGAGCTGTGGCAGCGCAACAGCCCGGTTAAGGTCTCAGTAACCGACAGGTCTTGGCTCCTGCCTCCATCTTCCAAGAGTCACAGCTGAGAGCAGAAATCCAGGTCTCATTAGGGGGAGTACGATGCAAGGACCAGGCAAGGGTAAGAAGTACCAGCATGAGAAGACAAAGGGACTGCATGGGCCTGGCAGTAGGACACCATAGTCCTACCCATGCCGCACTTAAATTATCACAAATACGCTGACGGGCATGGCCTGTTGTGTTCAGAGCCTTATGCTGCGGCATGGATGAAAGCTGAGAATTGCACATTGCAGTTGCTGCTTACCAGGCAACGTGAGATGACCAGCTACTGGGAGAAAGAGTGCTACTGGTAGCTCCTACTCTGAGTTTTAGTCACGTAGTGCAGGCTACGACATGGACAACAAAGACTGACATGCTTCCCAGTACCCTGAGACATAGTTCCTTGCAGTTAGTTCCTTGCAGCCAGATTTCTTACAATTTTCGATGCAATAGCACCAAAAAAAAATATGTAACTGCTAAGTTCCTTTATTCTTTCTGCAGGCTATGGCGGGTACAGGCTGGCAAACGGCAGTACCACATGTTCAGGGAGAGTAGAGCTTCTTCATGGAGGCACGTGGGGAACCCTGTGTGACTACTTGTGGGATTTACCAGCTGCCAATGCCCTCTGCCAGCAGCTGGACTGTGGAGTTGCCCTGCTGATACCAGATGGACAGTCCTTCGGGAAGGGAAATGGATCTGTCTGGAACGGCACATTCAGCTGCAAGAAGAATGGTTCGAGCCTGAGACACTGTTCTGTGAGCGTGCTAGGTCATGATGAATGCCCCGCTGGAAAAGACGCTCGTGTGGTATGTTCAGGTGAGCTGTGGAAAGGTCTAAGAGGAGAAATGAAAAATTCCTTCTTTGAGGAAAAATACAGACCCAAAATCCAGAGGGTGTCTGTGGAGCCAAGCTTTGTCTTTTGTTTGCTGCTACAGGCATTCCCAGGAGTTGAGGCTGCACCACAAGGCTGCTCTCTCTGAAATGCTCCTAGTGCCAGGGAATAGCACGGACAGGGCTGCTCCACAAGGCAGGGTGAGCTGGGGGCAGAGGCTGAGGACAACACAGGCAGTGTCCTTGTTCACCAAGACACAATCCAAAGCATCTGCACAGAGGACAGAGGACGGTACTGATGACAAGGTCTATGGACAGTCCCAGACAAGGCAAAATAATCCATCAGATGGAGGATCCAGCTGGAGAGTACAGTCAGGAGTAGCAGGAGACAAGGCTGGAGGCAGTTACAGCAGTCCCTGGTCCAGGTTTAAGTGAGGCCTTGGACCATCACACTGAGGGTGCATAGCTGGAGGCTCTAGGTGAGGCTGGTGAGAACAGTTAAGGTCTGTTGGCTCACCTAGAGCCCTGAAACCTAGTGCCCTGAGTTTAAAAATTGCAAAGGGGACCAGATCCTGATTTCTATTCATTCTTCTCAGTAAAATAGGGTGGACTGAAGTCTAGTTATGAGTACAGAAGTTCCAGTGGCCCAGTCATTTTTACTACTGAACGCTAAGGAAAACTCATTCCCATTTCCCAGTCTCTTTCAGGTCATGCCGACGAGCAGTTACGAACACGACATCTCAGTACCCACTTTCTCTTATATTCAGGGTGCCCAGGGGGCAGGTTGGTGAATGGCACCACATGCTCTGGTAGAGTGGAAATCCGCCACGGAGACACGTGGGGAAGACTCTGCCGCTCCCACTGGAATTTGCAAGCTGCCAGCGTTCTGTGTCATCAGCTGAACTGTGGCTATGCACAGTCAATCCAGACAGGAGACCGTTTTGTGGATGGGAATGGACCTGTATGGAGAGATGCTTTTCACTGTGAAGGGACGGAGTCCTGCCTGTGGGATTGTGATCAAGTGACTTTGGGCAATCCAACGTGTTCAGCCAGAGAAGCAGCCACTGTTATTTGCTCGGGTAAGTCAGGAGTGGCCTTTCATGGGTACTGCAACTTCAGACCAAAGCAGCATTGGTGATCGCACTCTGCCAAGCAAGTCTGGTTTGTCAGTCTGTCTTTAATGGCCTTGTCCTCTCGTCCCCTCCCCTCCCTTCCCCTCTCCTTCTTCCCTTCCCCTTTCCCTTTCCCTTTCCTCTCCAACTTTCGTTTCAGCATAGAAACAACGTGCCTGACTCCTCACAGGATCTAGTCTTTGAGCTGGGGAAGCCTTTCTCACTTCTCATTGCAGATGCTTATCTGCGTGAAAGCAAGCAAAGCCTTAACAGAGACTGTCTCCTTAACTAGTGCTGAGAATTATTTTTTTACCAACATAGAAATTTGTCATCCATCTCTCTCCTGCATGTTACTTCTACTGCAGTAAGAGCAGTAGATTATTATTCAATACATTTTCCAACTCTCTTGAGCCCAGGTCTTGCTGAATCACTCAGACTGTCAGGTGGTGAGAGCCGCTGTGATGGGCGAGTTGAGATCTCACTCCACGGCATGTGGAGCAGAGTCCTGGATGATGACTGGGACATTAAGGACGCTCATGTGGTATGCAGACAGCTCCAGTGCGGAATTGCCAAGAAAGCCTACTACCTTCTAAGGTCTGAGCGAGGCGTGGGTCTTGTTGGCTTAAGAAGTGTCCAGTGTGCTGGAAATGAGACTCAGCTGATGCTCTGTAAGACCTCCCATACTCAGACAGTGCCAACGGGAGTTGCTGAAGATGTTGGTGTGATTTGCTCGGGTGAGTTACTGTCCGAAAGGTACAGAATGCCTCCTAGTGTTGCCTCTGTGTTGTCCGAAAAGCGGATTCGCGCCTGGTATGCAATAAGACAATCCTACACGCTCAGGAGAGATACTGTATTTACACAGGCCTGGGTGCTCGGTGGACTTTTCCACAAATCAAGCACATCAACAGCAAGTTCCAGTGTCCCTTTTATACACAAAAATCAGGGATCAGTATTTTTCCATGCACACCTAACAACTACTGATTGGTTAGTGATTTACACGTGATTACATAGTCATTTCTACAACTGCACATGCCCAGGGGAAGGGTCTTCACCTGGGCAAGGGTCTTCTTGACCTGTGGGTGCGATTTTTAGGATTATAATGAAGGCAGGTTCCTACAGGACACCTTAAAAACTAATTTCATTGCCAAGTTAGTTAATGGAATGGTCGCTTTGCCAGGTTGTCACATAACTCATCTATGCTCAGTAGCTTCACACAATCAGTTCCAGGTGTTCTTCATCAATTTCCAGGGCTTTACATACCCTAACTCCCTTCATGAATCCCTTATTGTTAATCAAAGTCATCTTGACCAAGACACAAAGCAAGGTAGAACACAGTTTTCTATACAGATAGTTTGTTATCATCTAGCTGTGGTCTCACCAGATCTTAAATAGGCATGGGTCTGAGCTTGTGGTACCCACCTGCTGGTATACTCCAAGGGACAACTGATGGTTAAGGAAGCAAGTGTAATATACATAATGCTTTCTTCATCTGAATTTCTTACAGAATTTATCTCTCAGAACCAAAAAGAAATAGTAGAAGACAGAAGCCATAAGAACACTAATTTGGCCATGACTGTCACACATTCTGACTGTCTCTTGGGAGTTAAATAGGTTTTATTTTGTGACATTTCTATATTTATACATACCTGCAGCCTTTCTAAAGTAAGTTAGAACTGTCTCTACTGTTATTTTGTAACCCATCGGTAACAGAAACTGTCTCTATCTCTGTCTAACTAAATGAGTTTAGATAGCAAACAGTTTCTCCGGCCTTCTAAGATAAGGTGCTCTCTGCATATATATACTTAGTATGGATAGGCACTCCTTCTTGTTTGCAACATCTCACAGGAATTACTCAAACATTTACCTGATGCAGGAGTAGGCCCTTCCCTTTACATAGTTTTAGCATCACAGGAGCTCTGGCCCAAGAAACCATAACAGAAGAACTGGAATATAAGAAGAACATGATGCCTTAAAAGTGCTTTTAAACACACAGCCATGACACTGACCTGTGCATTATCATTCTATTGCATGCTGGTGGCTGGGTTTTCTTCCTGCAGGTAGCAGACAGATCAGGCTGGTGAATGGAACAGAGCGCTGTGCTGGGAGAGTAGAACTTTATCACGATGGCATCTGGGGCACCGTCTGTGATGATAACTGGGATCTATCAGATGCTAATGTTGTTTGCAAACAGCTGGGATGTGGACATGCCATCATGGCATTTGTCGCTGCTCATTATGGTGAAGGCTCGGGACAGATCTGGCTGGATGATGTGAATTGCACTGGGGCTGAATCTGATCTCTGGACATGTCCCTCTAGGGCATGGGGCCAGCACAACTGCCAACACAAAGAGGACGCTGGAGTTCTGTGCTCAGGTGTGTTCAGAAAAACCTTTTCTGAGTCTATGGGTTGATGTGGACATCACTGTTGTTTGTTGATGTAGATGAGGGTGAATGCTGGCTAACCAGAGAGGATCACTGTATGACTTTTGGTTTTAAGTGTTTGTCACTTTTAGAGCAGTTTCCTCTGGCACTTCCTGATTCAGA
Source organism: Cariama cristata (assembly GCF_000690535.1). NCBI lineage: Eukaryota > Metazoa > Chordata > Aves > Cariamiformes > Cariamidae > Cariama > Cariama cristata. The sequence continues at coordinate 37,653 of NW_009598326.1, read as the reverse complement.
GTGATGAACAGGATTGTCAGCGGATTCTGGATTTCACTCATCACAGCCAAGATCCTAGCAGAATCACGCCTTTCTAATTCCAGTTTTACGTCTTCACTTCTAGAGTTCCTGGCTCTGAGGCTGGTGAATGGCAATGAGTGTGCTGGGCGGCTAGAAGTTTTCTACAATGGGACGTGGGGGAGCATCTGCTCCAATCGTATGTCTCAAGTCACCGCAACAACCGTATGCAAACACCTGAACTGCGGAGATGGCGGGGAAATCGCAAGAGACTTCACATATGGCAGAGGTTCTGGGCCCACATGGCTGGACCACGTTGACTGTACTGAGCAACATAGCTCTCTCTGGCAATGTCAGTCAGACCCCTGGGATCCTCAGTCATGCGATAACCGAGCAGAAGAGACGCACATTTCCTGCACTGGTAATTAGAAATGCATCTGTAGAGGACTGCCCAGACATATACGTAAACCTATGCACTCATATGCAGACATTGTAATAATTACCTCATGTTCATTTGTTATCTGGTATATATTATTTCTAGTTTCATGCAAGTGGCACAAGCATTTTTCTTTGTCTATATCCTTGACGTAAATGAGTGAATTAAAATCACATGAGTGTCACTGAGTGCAGTTACCCAGTGGAAATCCCAAGGAAGTCTCTGATAGGATGGTGCCATTGCATATTTTTAAAGCAAAAATCTATGCTACACAGTCAGTCTGTGAGATCTGAGTTAGGATCAGACCTCTCAAGAAGTCTAGAGGCATGTATGTGTTTCTACATGTATGGAGGCATATCAGTGCATATGTACATGTACACACGTGCACACACATAGCCAGGGACAAGGTATGAATTAGTTCAGTTCCAAAGGTCTATTTCTAATGCCTGCTTTTATGACAGTATTTCATACCTATGCACTCTAAGATAAATGATTTCTAGATGACATTCAGATCTCCTAAATAGCCAAACAGTGATCCACCAAGTACTAAATAGGCCGTATATATATTACAGGGAAAAATTAACTTGATGATTAATTTTCAGGCATTATACTCCCTTGTTCTTTTCAGAGAATAATGAAATTATTTACTTCAGTATTTAAATTCTGCAGGAAGAAAAGAGGCAACGTCTCCAGCCACATTTGCTGAGTGTCCAAACTCCACAAGCTGTTCAGGTACCTCTACCTCTTTGTCTCTATTGGTCCCTATGGACCCTCCTGCTGTTTCAGCAATACAGAAGCTTTCTGTGTTTTACAGACAGGGAGAAGTTACGAGTCATAGGAGGAGAGGATGGATGTTCAGGCAGAGTGGAGATTTGGCAGCAAGGTTCTTGGGGAACAATCTGTGATGATTCCTGGGACATGGCAGATGCTAATGTTGTATGCAGGCAGCTGGGTTGTGGATCTGCTGCGTCTGCGCTGAGTGAAGCTGCCTTTGGGGAAGGGACTGGTCCCATCTGGTTGGAGAAGGTGCATTGTAAAGGAACAGAGCTGTCTCTTTGGGACTGTCCTGCCAAGCCCTTGTTTGGCAAAAACTGTGATCATAAGGAAGATGCTGCTGTGGATTGCTCCGGTTAGTGACTGGTCCTTTGGTTCACTACACAGATCTGGGAAGGAGGTGGATAGAGAAACATTATGTCAGCTGTATATCCCAGTGACTAGCCCCTTCATAATTTTGACTGCGGGAACCTCACAAATGACATGAAGATGTTCTCCCTATTTTTCACACTTGCCTCTTCCTTAATCTGCACTCGCCTTCCTTTTACAGGTATGACAGAAACAACAGCGTCACCCACTAGAGCAGGTAAAACATTCCTTCTTTTCCCTCTCTTTCTTTGTCCCATCACATGAGGATTTAGTGTTCCTCATACTGCATAGCAGGTAAATCAGCAGTATATTCCAGCTCATCAGAAAGCACCTCCCGCAGCCTTTTGTAAAGGAGAGCCGAGTGGCACTATCCCCAGCTGCTGAATTCTAGCTGCTTGAGCAGGACCCACAACTGGGCAGCAGGTGACCTGCCTCACCCTGCTAGCGTGGGCACAGCAGGAGGCTGTAGAGGAGAAGCCCTTAGGGTTATCTGATTTTCTACTTGTTGCTTCTACATCTCCATTCAGATCCTCCCCGCCGCCCTGCAACAGCCAGTACAAGAATGTCAATGCCTGTCATCCTCTGCATTATCCTGGGGGCCCTTCTCTGCCTGGTCCTTGCCATTCTTGCTGGACAGATCCGAAGTGCGAGGGCACAGCAGAGAGGTGGGTCCCTCAGGACTGGTATGAAATACCTCCGTGACGTGGCTGGCGGGTCTTTAGTTGGCTGGGGAGATGGGTGACTGAGATGAATGGGATCTGCCTCTGCCACCACACTGAGATTTTCACTTACCATCTGGCAGTGAAAGAGCCCAGCAGTGCTCAACCTCAGGCAGCACCTCTTGGTGACTTTCTGGGTACCAATCAGGCCATGTAGACCCCTTGAGGTCACTTCTTTTCATGACCCCGGCCTGAGTATATGCAGAGACTGTGTGAGTGATCATTGCCTTTTATTTTCAGGCTCCAGACTATCCTATGACCCCTTCTCTGAGGTTGTCTATGAAGAGATTGACTATAACCTGATGAGGGAAAAGCAGGGCATGACTGGCTTCTCAGGTCTGTGTGTCTTAGAATCATAGAATCATAGAATCATTATGGTTGGAAGAGACCTCAAAGATCATCAAGTCCAACCGTATACCTGATGCCACCCTGTCCACTAAACCATGCCTTGAAGTGCCACATCTAAACGTTTTTTGAACATCTCTTGCTCTTGAACGTCTTGCTCTTGTCAAGAAAAAATACCTCCTGGGGGCCCAGATCCCAATCTGATACTTTGCAGCTCCCAAATCTACTGGGAAACTGAAAACTCCTAGATTTGAGGAGAGGGGTTTCCTGCCCACTGGACTCTGCCAATTCCTCTCCTAGGCACAATTCATTTTGTGCTGTCCTCACTGCAGCCATAGAGCACAGAATCATAGAATCATAGAATCATTATGGTTGGAAGAGACCTCAAAGATCATCAAGTCCAACCGTATACCCGATGCCATGATGCCCGCTAAACCCACTAAACCATGTCTTGAAGCGCCACATCTAAGCATTTTTTGAACACCTCCAGGCATGGGGACTCCACCACCTCCCTGGGGAGCCCGTTCCAATGCTTAACGACTCTGACAGTGAAGAAGTTCTTTCTAATGTCCAGCCTGAACCTCCCCTGGCGCAACTTGAGACCGTTCCCTCTTGTCCTAAAGGAGAAGCATAGATCAGTACAGGTCAAACAAACAAACAAACCACAAATAAACAAACAAACAAGGCTCTTGCTGCAATTATTGAAAGCAGGAACAAATAAAGGAATAATTTGTGTCTCCCTCCCAGCAGCTATGTGTCTCTGTAGGCTTCCTCCCATCGATTACTTTTCTCCCTTCGTGGCTTGCCTCCCCCATGAGCCACGAGAGGTGTTACGGGGCCCGTGAGGGATTCTGGGCTATCTCACTGTAAGGCCTTTACCTTGCAGGGGTAATACTGACTGCCCAAGAATCTGTGGGACTTGGATGGTATTACTGTAGCCTACTCTTTTCCTCATGATGCAGTCTTAGCAACTAAGGGGAGTTTAATCTGATAACATACTCTTTCTCATTTGCCTAGATTCTTATTCAGAAAATTCAAAAACAAAGGCACAGTTTTATAGCGGGGACAGTGATGAAGAAAATGCTCCAGGAGCAACTCAAGGTAATGGAAGATGGGGATCCTACAAAGAAAGAGACCCAAAATCAGGGTAGCTTTTAATTTCCAAAGCATTATTGGTGATGAAAACTTTTTTCTTGCTGCACTTCATGTCTACTAGCAATGTCTGGATGTGAACCAAAAATTTCTGTTTAACTGTCGTGGTGGAAGAATGTCATACAATCTTGTATGCAAGTGCTAGTCCTTGAAAATAAATGTTTGCTGGTAGTATTGCACTCTTCATAGGATCCAGTCACATGAATCCAAAAATTTGACAACTGCTTCTCCCAGAAATTGCAACTGTAACAGCTTGTAAGCTGTTGTTTCTGATAAATGGGGAGAATTAAGACAGAGGAAAAACATGCTCCAAATAAGAACACTGGCTAATCAACTGGAGTCGATTAGGGAACTTTAATCCCAGTGATCTGAAGAAAATGCAGTTTGCCATATGTGGCAAATGTGTTTTAATCTGAAAAAGCTGAGGGACAGCATGTGTTTGGAGAATAACTGCATTTCCTTAGAGCTGACCAAAAAGCTCTCCTAGCTATTGCCTGGTCTCCGAGAGATCAACCGCCAAAGGCACAAGCAGCTTTGGACCTCAGCTGCCCATACCCCAGACTCTCTCCTGTACCATGCCTTCAATTTTATTTTCTATTGTTTTTCTTATATTAAGATTTTTTTATTATTTAAAATTAAATTAAAAGCTTTTCTTTTCCTTACTTGCTTTGAAATGCTTATCAAGATAATTATTCCAAATAAGATCTCCTTTTCTTATACAGATTGAATATTGAGTACTAGGTAAAAAGTGAAATAGGAGTGATTCAACTGACTTTTAATTTTATATATGTATTATTTGTATGTCCATGTGCATATGTATATACCATAAAACAGTGAAAACTAATATTCTCTGAGGGATGGATTCCAGTTCAGTATAGACCACAGAGCCAGCTGCCCCTGAGGAATCAGAGCCAGCTCTGCACAGAACTCAGTTTGATGGATGGACTACCATGGATAAGGACCTGGCTGGATGGCCGCATCCAAAGAGTTGCAGTCAACGGCTCAGTGTCCAAATGGAGAGCAGTAACAAGTGGTGTCCCTCAGGGGTCCGTACTGGGACCAGCACTGTTCAATATCCTTATAACGACACAGACACAGGGATCGAGTGCACCCTCAGCAAGTCTGCAGATGACACCAAGCTGAGCGGTGCAGTTGATACGCTTGAGAGAAGGGGTGACATCCAGAGGGACCTTGAGAGGTTTGAGAAATGGGCCTCATGAAGTCCAACAAGGCCAAGTGCAGGGCCCTGCGCCTGGCTTGGGGCAATCCCCAGGATCAGTACAGACTGGGGGATGAACGGATTGAGAGCGGACCTGCGGAGAAGGACCTGGGGATACTGGTGGGTGACAAACTGGACATGACCTACCAATGTGCACTGGCAGCCCAGAAAGCCAACCATGTCCTGGGCTGCATCCAAAGCAGCGTGACCAGCAGGTCGAGGGAGGGGATTCTGCCCCTCTGCTCCGCTCTGGTGAGACCCCCCTGCAGTACTGCCTTCAGCTCTGGGGTCCTCAGCACAAGAAGGACATGGACCTGTTGGAGCGAGTCCAGAGGAGGCCACAAAGATGATCAGTGGGATGGAGCACTTCTCTTACGCTGAGAGGCTGAGAGAGCTGGGGTTGTTCAGCCTGGAGAAGAGAAGCAGAACTGCAGATATTTTTCTCCATAGGTTTCACCTAAGTTTGTAGCCACATGTCCACAGGCAAACAGCCAAGGATGGCTACTTAGCTAGATCTTTTCAGAGAAATTTAACAGAAGGTGGTTAAAGCAATGAAAAGACAAGGGAGCAGGTGCTACACAGAGATAAACAAGAAGTAATTTTTCATTGTGCAATTATAAAATGAAATGGGGAATCTTACTCTGAAATAAACCCTGTCACTGTCTCCTTCTCCAGATCTTCTTCCCCCTCCTGTCCCTCCTCCATATTGGTTTTCACTTTCTATTTGTTACAGTAATATATAACAATTATTGGAGCTATATTATTGCTGTCTGGAATACCTCAGAGTCCTCTGGAGGATTCTCAGTTTATTATTGTTCATTATCATCATGGTAATATCAGTACTACAGGCCTTTATCACTGGATCATCAGCTACTGCTTTCTCTAGTGGAAGATCTCTCCCTGTCATAGTTAATAACTGTACTGTTCCAGAGGTCTCTCCACTGCCTGGAAATACCCTGGAAGACGGTTATGATGACGTGACAGAAGCTCCTGGACCTAAAGATGCTTCTCCTTCTGAGCAGAATGAGCAGGAAATCCTTGGGATCCCTGAAGAAAGTGACAGAAACAAGGATTCACAGACAGGTGAGGCCAGAAGAGCAGTGCTGTTAGTTTTCGTAATCTATAGTTACTGTACTGAACTCAGGGAAAATCCAGGTGGAGGGCACCTCAAGGGATCACCTAGGTTTTATCTTACCACTGTCACGAAGGAACACTACCTACCTACGTGAAGAGCGTAGGTTAGACGTTTGTTATTCTGTTCTTACAGCCATTCAGTAGCAGCGTTTCCATAACCACTGCAGGTAAACTATACCCATGCTGTGCTTTCCTTACAGCTATAAAATTCTTGCCTTTGGCCTAACCTAGGTCTTCACTGCTGCAAATTAAAATTGTTACTTCTTATTACGACGACCGTGGGGACAGAGGAGTTACTATTATCTTGGTAATAGTTATTATCTTGGTAATAGCCTTTTAAGTACTTGAAGACTGTTAACGTATCTCCCCTCTGTTTTGTTCCGTATTTCGTTTCTCTGGACCACCCCAATCTAAATTAGTCCATTTTCTACTTAGGTCTTGTTGACTAGACCTCTGCCCATTCTGCATGTCTCCACTCAGGCTGTGTCAGTAGGTCCATATATTTCAAAAAGTGTTTTGAAACCAAAATTTTACAGTATTTCTGTACAGCATGGGGCTAAGACCTTACCAGTGTCAGGTAGAGCAGAAGGACCACTTCTCATGTCTTTCAGTGTATCCTTCTGTTTATGCGTGCGTGTGATGTTTCCCTTTTTTGCAACAGCATGACACTCCTGACAGTGTTTAATGTCTGGCCTGACACAACTTCAAATCCTGCTCTGTAAAATACTACATACCATTAGACACTGTTCTTTCTAATTATGCGGTTGACTGATTCTCCCTTCATCTGTAGTCTTGTTGTTGTCCTTAGTAGATTTCATTCTATGCTCATCAAAACTTTGCCAGGATCATTTGAATTATAGTACAGTACGGTATCATCTGGAAAATGTAGTAAAAACATGTGTCTTTTATCTTAGGATTTAATAAAAATACTTAGTTGTGTTTAGGGTTGTCAAAGAATCTGACCTGGTACAGTGAGCTGCACTAAAAATACCATTTTTGACTGATTTGTACCCAGTCTACAGAGGTTTGAGTTAGACCATATTTCTCTAGTTTACTTATAAAAATATCATGTGAGTTGAGTGACGATTTGTTCTACTCCCTTATAAAAGCACTCTTAGATAATCAAAAAGAAAAATCAGATTTATCTGGTGTGATTTATTTTTGATAAATCCATGTTACCTGTTATCTAACTGCTTTTTTTCTTCTGTCTCCTTACAAGTAGTTTATTTGTTCTCCTATCTTTATGAAGTTGAACTTTCTGTAACTCCTGATCTTGTTTCTTCTCCCACACACACCACCTTAAAAACAAGTTGTTCATGTTTTCCCAGTCCTTCAGAGCCTGTTCTCTGTGAGGTCTTAAAGACAGTGGATAGTGCTTGGAGGCTGGATTCAGCTAGGTTTTTATTCAGGCACTAAATTTTGTCAGACCCATCTAATTCAGAAAGAATTAACAAAAAAATATTTAAGATAGACTTTTCTTTCTCTGAGCACTTAATATAACTGTGGAGCACCTTCTGATCAGCAGATAAACTCCACCCTTTGGGGTAGTGATAAATATATTTGACAGACTGAAGATATGAAAAAATAATCGAAATATTTTAGGTCTCAAAGTGATTAAAGAAACATTAGAGTTTGGGATTTTTTTACCAGCCATGTTTGTATTCATTTTAACTTTACGTATAAAGTAGTATACATTTTTGCCTTACTTACTTAAACGAATTTGTGTCTTTGTGAACCTCACTTGCTGTTGACTTCATACAAAGCTGCTCTGTTATGCTGACAAACTTTGCTGTTTGCAAAAACTGCATATAGTTAAGGTATATTCATCTCTCTCATCTGCTGTTGGTCTTCTAAATATCAGAAGATACCAGGGGTTGCTAAATCTGGTAGTCTGATGGAGGTTCCATGTCCCTAGGTCCAGCCAGTAGTGAGGCTGAGCATGTGTAGGCATGCACACGCATGCACACACATATAATACAGATATGCAGATACACAAGGCTGGCTTGTAGAGACAACACAGACAGAAAATATAGCACTCAAACACAGGCAGCACCAATGGCCTCATCCTGTTCCCCTCTGGCTGACCAGGATGAAAGCTTATCGGTGGAAAATGTATATGTACACACACAGTATGGATCCCTCCAGTAGCTGTCCCTAGACACTCCAGTAACTGGTCCTGAAAACCCCTGCCTTTCCAGTTACTTATACACTCACATGCACACTAACACCCACACACACGCAGGGCGCATCCCCCAGTAACTGGGCTTAGACACGCAGTCTACCAAGTCACCAGCCCCTGGATCTCCTGACCTCCCACCACGGCTGGTGTCTGGGCACGTGAGCCCCTGAGACCCAGAGTCCCACCCCAGCTGGTGGCACTTAAGAGTTCTGTCCACACCAGCCTCTCCAGTTGCTGCCATCACAGACGTGCAGATCCCTCTGACTCATGGTCCAGCTCTGGTTGCTGGCACTTAGACCTCCATATACACAGAATATATGTATCATATGTATCATATATGTATGTATCATATATATGTATCATATACATATAAACAGAAAGCCCCCTTAGCCAGGAAAACAGTTAGAAATGGAGTTTAAGAAGAAGACAGGACAGACGCCGCTGATCAGATGCAGGGCATGGCCAAACATGCATACTGGCTAGCAGCCTGTTTCTATGCCACCAGTCCCTCTATCCTCTTATCGTTCTATTTTCTCATGTTTGTTCCTCCCAAAACTGCATTGATCCCTCTTTCTCTGTGCTTTTGTTTCCTCCCCTAAGCAGCCCATGGTTAAGTTGTCTATAATCCCAAGATGCTCTTCCCCTGTATCTCACAGTAAGTCTTATACCTGTGTGGGCAACAACCCTCCGCAGTCATGGGTTAACATCCTCTTAATGGGTTTCAAACACAGATAATGGGGTGAGCACTCTCCTGTGATAGCCCTGGGAGGAGCCAGGTCAGGGCACATCTGTGGGATGAACAAGGACAGATCTACTAAGGCAGTAAAATAGAGTTGGGTTATTTAGGGATTTTGAAGAATTGCCTTTATTAGAAGTGTTTAAAGTTAGATCAGCAACCTGTTTTCTGGGAACAGCAAGCTTGATCCTCAGCTACGTGTACATGTAGCAGGAGGCAGGATGAGACAAGCATTTCTCAGCTTGTTCATAGCCACGCATACCTAAGGTTCTAATTGCTGGAGGAGACAACTGACAGTCTATGCTGCCAGCTGCACAACCATGCTACACGATGTGCATTTATCTCTGTGTTCTTCCCTTCATGTTTTCAGACTGGAGTCCTAAAGTGTCAGGAAACAGGACCTCTGAGGCTGAGAGACATTCATCCCCTCATCTTGAAGATACAGGCTATGATGACATTGAAGAGCTGGGACACTGATAGAGACTGCTGAGCTGTACTGACCACTTTTGGAAATACACCACCGTTCGTAAAATGCTAGTTGGGTACTAGTAAAAACAGAACAACCTGCATTTAGGATTACTTTACCTAAGTTTGGTTTACTTGCAGAGAGGCAATTACATACTTAGAAGATATACAAGCATGACTGTTAAGAAAATCTTTCTAATTCCCCTTATAAATTCTTATTGTCAAGACTGCCTGGACACTTTTTGGTTTTTATTTCTAAATATTTTCATTGTGATTTTTTTTTCTACTGCATTAATTTTTTGACTTATGATATTTTCTTATTAGAAGTGGTTTAAAGATCTCTTCTCAGATTTATGCTTCTCCTCTCAGATACACAGGACAGTTTTCTGGAGATTATTAGGAATGGAGACTTGAACTGCAAGAAAATCATCAGAGTTCTGTTTCATCTTTTGGATATTCTTGCTTGTCACACAGAATATGAGGACTAGAATTAGTTTTCTAGATAGTGCTTTGTAAGATGAGAACCTGAGCAAGAGGTTATTCTTGTCCTCACCCTAGATGCAGGCCTGTCATTTGAATTATGTACAAGTGAATCACACATTCGATTGGAAGGAAAAGATTCTCTTCTTTTTTCTTCCTCTATACCATGATGACTTACTGTCTCCCAAAGTCATACCAATTATATAGTAAGAGAAAGTTTAATTTCTTTGCACAAATGGCAAGCGGTGGTCATACCTATACGTGTCTGTCATATCATTTCTTTTAATCGTATGAAGGCAGATTGAAAAAGTCCACGTGTTGATGGAACAGAAGGTGAAGTATTGTTGTCTTGGCCCCTAATGAAATTTCTTTCACGTCTCAAAACAAAAAGCCTCCCTTGCATTTTGTCGTGTCTCTTGGCCTCCATTTATCCCCCAAAACCTGAGCCCTACCCTTCCAGTAGGCACTCCCTCTTCACCCAAAGCTGCAACTTTATTCAAGAATGTGAAGGAAATTTTTTATGAACCTTATTCAGATCAACTAAGTATCTCAAAAGAAAAAGGTCTGAAACTTCAACATGGATATGATTTTTTGGATCAAAGGATAAATGTAGTGGAAACGCAGGCTGTTGAGAATTTGCCTAGAGCATGCCAGTGTAATGATGTGTTTAGAAGAAATACCTGTGAGAGTCACCATAATCTAGATGAGACTCTCATTTGTACATAAAAACAACAGTTGTGCTAGCCATCATGATACATAAAGTAAGGTGACTTTGTCCCCAACAGCTGAGAAGACACACAGACAAGCAAATCCTTTCCCAAACAATCTCACTAACCTCATTAACCCAGCATCAGGACACCTTACAACCCTGCACCAAGGACTGAGGCAGAAGAGGGTGCACTGAAATGAACCAAATAATTCTTTGTATTCCGTGAGCATCCTGGCAAATCTGCACTTCCCTGGCTGTCTCCTCAGCACTCAACGGAGCTTCTTGTGGAATACCGTGAGGGCACAGGAGTACTTGGTACTGCTATGATTCTGTGATGCATAGGATCTTTTTATCTGTGTAACTTTATCCTTTCTGAGCTAGATGGGAAGTAGTGAGGAGTGAATTCAAAATGAAATACAACTCTGGCAAAGACAAGGCACTCTGTTAAAAGGGGTCCTAAGGGAATGCAATGACCTTGACATCTAGCTCCAGGCAACAGCGGTTTACATCTCTGGTTAAACCCAGGATCACAAGAGGACATAAAGCCATTGCAGCAGCCAAGTCTTTGAGAAAGGAATTCTTGCCGATTGCTTCTCCAGTTGAGCTGAGTATTTCCCAAGTGACCGAATATAAGGGTATATAATCCTCAATGTGTTAAGTGGACTGATCTTGGAAATGTGCCCACTGTGTTAAAATCTGTAACCAAACTCCTACAGTATTACGGGTGCACCTGAACGGGACCTGCCCCAGAAAATTTTTAGGATAATTGGAGTAATTGGACTGAAAGCGTATTAACAGAACAGAAGAATAATAAGAGATGTAAAGTGGCTTAACTGTGGGATCTACCAGGCAAAATTTTCACTCTGAAGGATGAAAACAGATGCTTACAGAAGTACGTATAAGACCTCCTGTAAGTAACAGATCCCCTCAAATTATCAAATCAGAATCAATATTGGCTAACGAGCAGGATGAAAAACAAGAGAATCAGGCTAAGGCTGAGCTCATTACAAATCCATCTTTAAAAATTGTGAAAGATTCAGGTACAAAAGGAAAATACACAATTGCAAAGGTATAGCCTCAGTTAACAAAGAGTTTTAAACCTCATGGAGTTTGATAGCAGAATTCGAGTGTTGCATACAAATTTCAACCTCACCTGATTTTACTCAGTTTGATCCCTCTAATCCTCCCATACCTATTTTTCCCTATATCATCTTTTATTCTTTCTCAGCTCTTGTCATTAGACAAACACCTAGACATCCTGCTAGGAAGCAAGAAATAGCTGGACAGGATAATCCAGGGTCAGCCGGTATTATTTTAGCAACACAAAGGCCTGTGTTTCTGAGGATGCATGGACAAAGTTCCTGACCCAAGGGAAAATACACAATTTCCAAAGAGCTTGGACCCTCCTAGGGAACCTTAAAGATTTTGCCCTTGAAGAACAACAGAAATATAGACACACAGGATGGGTCAGGTTACAGTTTGTGTCACACTGCATGACATCCCACCCATCAACATCCCAATAATTTAAGTGCTAAAAATAACAGCACTTAAAAGGGGTTAGGGAAGAGGGTTGAAATAGCATTCAGAGACTGGCACCACCCCACCCGAGAGTGCCAAAGATGCGAGGTTCATCTTGTTCACAAGGGCAGAAGGAACTATGTTTTAATTCATATTGAACTTACTCTAAATTAACTACTGAACCACTACTGACTGAGCTGAGATACTGGAATGGGGGAGTGAAGGATGGAGACATTGGGGCCAATTGGGTGGAAATGAGACACCCTCCCCTCTGATACATCCTTATGCTTTTACGCATAGAGTGTCGCAAACATGGCTGAGAAATTGTAAGGGAGACAATAAGACTAAAATTCTTCAACCACTAGTTGACGAGCCATCAAGAATCTACAGGAACAGCTTTGAAGGGAGTCCACTTGGACTTTGTAACTGGTAAGAAGGGGGAAACAAGAGAACATGAGTATTATGGTATTTGAGGAGGTCTGAGGGACTATGCAAAACTTACTAAGGAATGTTTAGGGACAGAGTCGAAGGCAGGGGAAAAAGGGGAATCAGGGAGGAACAAAGTGGGGGGAATAGTGGGGAAGAATAACATGGCCCATTTGTGTGGAAGCAGCTGCTGGTCAGAACACTTGTCTGATATTTATTCAATATCTTTCTGTTTAATTTCACCCTCCACCCTGTGTGAGACTCTTCAAAGGTCTAGGTGACAGCAACTGGAGACACCAGACTAACTGAATCAAATGCCAGCAACTCAAGTTAGATCATGGGGGATAACAGCCCATGCCTTTGTGGTGCCAGCAACCAACTCTGTGGTGGGTCTCAGCAGCAGCAACGGGAGGGACCATGGGTCACAGCGCACATGTGCCTGGGATGCCAGCAGCTGGAGGGACCGGTCCATTTATATTTTCCCCTAACCTGATGTGCACGGGTGCATGTCTGTAATTTGCTAGAAATCTTCTGGTAGGGACAGGGTGAATCTGGTAGCTTGACAGAACCAAAGCTGCCACAGCTCGTTGACCCCAGCTACAACCAGTAGCAAGACTGAGAATGTTTTCCCAGTCAACACAGGTCAACACAGTCAGACATACTCAGCGCTCACACAAACACAAACAGAACCAACAGCCTCATCCTATCCCTGCTCTGCCTGATCTGGATGAAGATCCACTGCGTACAACATGGACTTCCCCCCCCCATAGCTGGACTAAGACACTCAGTCTACCAAGTAGCTGGCAACTGGATCCCAGTCTCTCCAGTTGCTGGCACTCGGTCGTAGAAGCCCCTGAGGCCACAGCCTCACTCCAGTTGCTGTTACAGACCTCCTAACTCACCAACACCCACACACACATACACACACTCACAATTTTCCAGCAGTTCGCCGGGACTCCCCTGGTCCTCTCTGGTAGTCAACTCCTTCTGTGTTCTTGCCCTTTGAGACATACAGGCACGCACACACAGAGCTTACTGGGACTCCCACTGGGCCCTGTGGTAGCCAAATCATGTTTATGTATGACCGGCCCTTTTTATCCCCTTCTATCTCTATTTTCCCACGCTTGTTCCTCCCAAAATCACCTAGATTCTTTCCTTTCCCTGTCTTTTGTTCCCCCCATAAACACCCCTATTGTAAAAACAAAATGATCTGCAGTACCCCCCTCTCGCCCCCTGCAACAGTCCTGCTCCTGCTGACTTGATCGGTTTTATCCCTAGACCATGGGGCTGATGCCTGTCCTGGGACAGCCCTGGGAGGAGCCCAGAACAGCGTGTTCCACCTCTCGGAGAGGTGGGATTTGGATTGGAGAAGTGGAATTTGGGTTGTCATATGCCATTGTGCCCCTGAGCGCGTTTGGGCTTGCAGAGATGGGCCTGTGACATGGTCCAGCGATAGGCCTGGAAGCGGCAAAGGCAGGGTATTACTTGGGCTCCCGAACCCACCATTGTCTGTCTGTGCTCCTCTGTGGATGTGCAGATTAGGTTTTTTATCAGGTAACCCAACAACTCCAAGCTGTACTACCTGGTTGGTTAGAGGAAAACCTGGAAAGAGTCATGTCTGAGCGGGAGGTGGCTCAGGGAGCTTAGAGCAGAGTCCATGGGCCAAGCTGAGAGCCTTTGCTGATAATCGAAGGATCCATGAGTGTAAAAGTGCTTGTGAGACAAGTGTTTAAGTGCACGCCTCTGCTTGCCAGCGAGTATTGAACTGGACAAGCTGGCAAGTAAAAGACCCAAATACTGGGTAAGAGGGCTCAGGATCAGGGCATGAACATGAGAGGGGCTGAGGACCCTTGCTGATATTCAAGGGATCTGCAAACGCGCATGTACTCATGAACCTAGAGGGCGAAGGGGTGTGTTTTCACTAGTGAACATAACCCCGATCAGCTTCAGAGCAACAGGACTGGACTATCTATACTCACATTTTTTTTGAGTTCTGGTAGCGTTGTATGTGAGTGTTGTTACAGGTAGCACTCTGCCCATTGCAGCCTGCATAGCTGGCCATGTTGATACCAAAGGGTTAAACAATTTAGTTAAATTAACAGAAAAACAGGTACATTCTTTAGCCTGGCATCCCAAGGTTGGGAAGCATTAAGAAAACAAAGAACAAATTATAAAAAAGGGACACTGTTATCTAAGTTAGTAGCTAAGAATGCAAAAAGAGACCTTCAAGGGAGGGAATTACGGTTGTAAAAGGAGCCAAGCTGATAAAACGTTAGAACCCACAGATATCAACAATAAATTGGCTGAAAGTAGGACAACGGTAATTGTGGCACTGGGAGATCGTGACCTCCAACTCAAATGGCCCACCCCGAAAGAGGGCAAAACCCTGCTTGGGGAGCATGCGTAGTTAATACAGAGGCTTCATTAGTGCTTGCTGAGGATGTGTACTAATTTCCTTTAGAAGCAAGAAACTTGTAAGCAATCCTGAGTGTGAATAACAGTGAATATGCAGTGTACTATGAATACGCAATTATTTTATTGTATATATCTTCATTTGGCTTGGTGTGCATGTTAGAAGGAATGATCCCCCATGCACCCAGCACTGCAATTAACCAATGTCACTTCTCTAAACTATCATTTGGTTTGGAGAGTTTTCTTGGTTACGACTTTAAGTAACAGTGTTAGTATCCTCTATGTGTGTGTGCGCACGTATGTACCTCTCTGGGACACACACTGAGCCTCACTACTGGCCGAACCTGCACATGGGAAAGCAGCAGCCACATCCATAGGCTCCAGCGGCCAGGAAGGAGGAACCCCCAGACCCAGAAGGTGCCAGAGGCAGTGTCTCAGAATACCCCTTAACGTCACACTCTACAGTTTTGTTGACCCCTAGAAAAAACGCGTAAGGCAGGATTTTTCTTTATAGAAGCCCTACCAATTCTTCCAAATAGATTTTTTTATTCAGTTGTTCATTAATTCTTTTTTGCCACCATGTCTACCAATATGCCTGGTATGGACCTCACACAAGACTCCCAGCTCTCTCCCAAATCCTTTCTTAACAATTGTTTCACTGCCCAGTACTCAGGTTTCAAGAAAGATTTCAGTGAGAGGTTACAGACTACTGCTGGCAATTCAGATTTTTCATCCTTGAGTTAAGGTTACTTTAATTTCAGAAAGCTGCTTTGTTGAAAATCAAGATTACAGCAAGATGAGTCATCAGGAGCATATTCCAGATCATATTTAGGACTAAAGGGGGGTGTTGCCTGACACATGACAGGATGCAGGG
>NW_009598326.1:18910-21678 GCF_000690535.1 Cariama cristata | reverse complement strand
GATTGCACAGGACTTTTTGTGGGATCGTTAGGGGAGGAAGCAAGTATACCTGCCCAGCCAAGCCCTGCGCCTGTCCTACCTTCTTATTAATGTCATTTCTAACTCTTTGCTGGGTGAGGGCTCCCTACTCTGTGTGTGTATGTGGGTCTCAGTGTGTGTGCACGTGTGTGTGTACATACGTGTGTGTGTGTGTACAGCCCCCACTCCACAAACTGGAGCGGGGCTGTAGCCTCAAAGGCTACAGGTGCCAGCAACTGGGGAGACTGGCATCCAGGGTTAGCTCTTGAGCAATGAGGGTCTGAGCCCAGCTGCTGGAGGAAGCCACCTTGTACATACATGTGTGTATATATATATATTCTCATTAGTGGACTTCCATTTTGCTCAGCCAAAGAGGTTATCACAATGAGGCCACTCGTTCTGTGTTCATGTGAATGCTCTGTGTGGCCAGCTGCGTACATACGTATATTTGTGGTGTATATATGTGTGTGCCTGCTGGGGATGCATCTTCAGCCTCACCAAAGGTTGTACCTGAAGAGGACATGGAGCTACAACACCCTTGCCTCTCCCGAGCTATTGGATCCAGCATGATGTATTTCCTTTAACATCCTTGACTTCCTTTTCCCTGAAAACTGTCCATTTTGAGCACCTTATATGCCCATATTTATCCAGACTTATTGGTAGTTTCACAGTTTTCCTTGAAAGCTTTCTACAAGTCAGTTCCATACCAGCAACCTTCCATCCTCCTGAAATCAAGCGACGGTAAGTGAGAGGCTGCACATCCCTGGGGGTTATTCAGTTATTTTATTCTTAAATCCCTTCAGAACTCTTGGCTAACATCCTCAGAGTCTGGCAGAGTGCCACTGCTCATTTTACGTGTTTGCTCTATAAAGCCCTCAACTCACACTTCAGTTTGAAATAGATCAAAGCAAGATTCTAGCACAAGAATCTCTGAAAGCTCCTTTACTAAACACTAATACAAAAAATTATTTGATAGGGGTTTTTTGTGGGGATAGTAGATTACTTCACTATGACTTTGTTTTCTCTGACTGCTTCTTTTGTATCTTGATTGAACAGTGATTCTGTAAACTTTTTGGAAGGTTTCCCGATCTGAAGTGTTTAAATAAAGGCTCAAAATTAACTCTTTGCTTTTAAGATCTGTTCCTCAAGTCATTCCAGATGCAGATGGCCATGGTTTCTCTACACCTTATAACACCGGTCATGGTTTCTCTATATCTTATAACACCACTGCATCTTTATTAAGGCTCATGAACCAAATCTGAGATCTAAAATGATTTGACTTCTTTCTTTCAAATACTTACTGATGTTTTCCTTAATAACATTCTACAAGAAGCTCAGGAGTGTCCGGCTCCAATGCCCATTCAGATTCTCCAGATTATAAAGGCTGAATGTCAGAACTGTTTTGTTAAGCTTATTACGGACAATTCTTGCAACAACAGTAAATTAATAGGATATTTACACTTCAGATTACTACATACAAAATCCTATGTGATTTAAAAATGCTTTTAATTTTCCCTACTCTCTCTCTCTTTATATAAATACATATAATACGAAATACGAGCAGTAATTCTGAGCTAGTTTGGCCTCTCCAAGGGAAAACTGAACCTCTTGATTGTTTATAGTATCAGCAAATGAAGAATTGAATAGAAAAAGTCAAGTGGATAAAATTCCTAGAAAATCACTTAGAAAGTATGTATTGATTATAGCTGTTAATCATGTTGGCCCATCCTTACAATGCCATTACAGAACTACATGTGAAACACCACACTTCCTTTCCAAGGGTAGATATATAAAGGTCAATCAATATAGTTTCATAGACAAAACATGTTAAATATAAAGACAAACAGTTCTACTATAATGAACATCTATTTTTCTAATACACAAAAGTTTGTAAGCAACCAGGAAACTCTTACAATCTCCACATTTAAAATTTATTGTCTAAAGTTAGACAGATTCATATTTTAACTTCTGAAGAGGAACAGGCCCACTTTCAGAGATTTTGAGTGCTTGGAAACCTTTAAAACCCAGTGCGAGATGCCTAGCCAAGAGCTGAATTTAGCCCAGCATATTCAATATTGTTCACTGATATAAGGGAGTAAGTAAAGACCAAAGAGCTGAGCCTGCAGATGTACCTCAGTGACTTGAAAGAGCAAATACTCAGTGGTGGAAGAAGGTGATAGGGAAGGATACCACACTTTCAGATCAGGCAGCACGAAAGATGAACTTCACTGATCTTAAGGCCAGGTTGTGATTGCCTCTGAACATGAGGAGACACCTGAGGAAAGAGATGATGGAATTAGCACAGGCTGCGTGCTTTTGGAAGAGCTGACGTCGTGCTGTTGCTCATCTACACAAGCCATGCTTAAAATATGAACTTACTGAGTGTACCAAAAAGGAGATGGGAAGCAGCAAGCTAACATTTTGCCACCACATGCTATACGCTTCAGCGGGATATTGGAAGACACATGACAAGACTTTTAAATATCATGAAAAGAGACAGAAAAAGACTTACAGATTAATTGACTGGTGTGTGGAGCATAATACCAAAAAAAAATAAAAAAAGATAAAAAAGGAAAAATAGTGGTTGTTTCTTTGCTTTAGATTGTAGTGTAAGAAAATTCTTAAAAATAATGTCAGTGTGTTTAGTAAGAATGATTCATAACTGTATGGTTTTTCTAGCTAGCAAGAACTTCAATTTGTTACTCCAACTGATTAGTTTTCAGGGGGAATTTCTTGCCTTTTTTTTTTTT
>NW_009598326.1:11998-18876 GCF_000690535.1 Cariama cristata | reverse complement strand
CCGCAAGGAAAGGCGTGCGCCCGGGAAAACAGCCCGGTCCGCCCCGCTGAGTCAGCTCCCGGCTTCCCTCCTCAGGAGCCTCCTCTCCTCCCGCCTCGCCATGGAGAAGGGCACAGGCTCCCCGCAAAGCCCCGGCTCCCGCCCTCACCCCTCCTCTTCCTCCCAAGCCGGGCTTCAAAGGAGGGAGAGAGACGGCAAAGGGCACCTCACGGCTGGGAGCGGGCCCCGGGCTCGCCGGGGGCGGGCAGCGGCACGGGGAAAGGCGGGGAGGAGATGGAGGAAGATGAGACAAGGGGGGATGGGGGTGATGACTTCTATCCCTCCCCCGCGGTGGAAGATCAGTTCCCCCCCAGATCCCCCCCTTTCTGGGGAATCCCTGGATGGCGCCAGCCGGGCCGAGGAAGCCGTACTCCGGCTGTCAGTGGTGGTAAGACAAGCAGTATTGGCCAAGGACAGCAGAGGGGTCCCTTACTGAACTCTGCTGTACACCAGGGTCTCTCCCCAAGCTCTCAGTGTCCAGTGGGAAAAGTGAGAATCAAGGCAATCCTTCACAACTTCCCGTTCTCTTCAAGGGAAGACTTAAGAAGATACCAAACCCACTAGCCTTTGGTATTTGGAGCTGATGTACATCAAGTACTACCAAGATTTGGCTTTATACCCCCTTTATGAAATAGCTCACTGATCTAACATGTAAGATATTCTCTAGGGAAGCGCTCAGTTTTTGAGGGGTCAGAAACCCTTTAACCACATGTATGTGCATTTGCTCATCAATAGATCGTCATTCCTGTTAAAAACTGAGGATGAGAACATGCTCTTCCATTGCAAGAGTATGCATATACTTGTGTTTAAATAGGAAAACAGAGCTCTTCTGGACACATTTTTTTTCCTGTGCTTCTCAATTTCACCCCACAGGATGATGTAATGTTTCCTCTTTACATCAAGACCTATATAGGCAGCAGCTACAGCCTTACACCAAGTGTCCGTCTCACACTGGGTTTGTTCTAACTCATGAAGGGGACAGTAGGAAACACAGAACAAGAGACAATGTGACAGAGAGCTAGGAAAAGACGCAAAGGAAGAGTGAAAGCAGAATGCAGAGAGACCAAACAGAAAATATGAAATAGCTGATACAGATGGGCAAAAAGAAAGATAAGGAAAGCAAGCAGCCACATCAAAGTTTTAGGGATGAGTACAGTAATTTCATCCTAATGCTTCCTATAAATTCTACTCATGAAAGACCTTGATAGAAATGATTATGGGGGCTTCAAGGGTCTGTGGGAGGGAAAAGAGACCATAAGGAATCAATCAAGGTAGCTGACAGCTTTGAATAGACGAAGAAAGGATCCACTTGCTGGTTTTAGGAACTTGCATGGAGGCCAGGTGATTCCAGTTCCTCTTGTCTACCTCTCTTGTTTTTTTTTCCCCAGCAGATCTGATGCTGAAGCATGGGCTAACTCACACAGCCCACTTCCTTGCTCCAACCTAAACGCCTCCCAGATGGGTCCAGGGCACTGTACGCAGCAGCTACTTTCTGCAGAAGCAGTTCTTACTCATTCACCTGGATGTCTGAGCAGAGACACGACTGGGCCAAGGCAAAGAGCCAAGCTTGCCACTTCTGCTGTATCTAGGAAGGAGGAAGAGACATTATTTTCTGCTGCTAGAGAGGGCTGCCAGCAGTAACTACTGCCCTCCCCCATCGCAGGGTCATTAGCAGCAGTAACAGCAAGCCCGGCTATGGTGAAAGCAAAGTATACAGCGAGGCCCAGGTCTTTCTTTGGCAGCTTGCTACTACAGATCAGAGCCAACTTTGTTCATGTACAAAATCATGCTGGGCTCAGCCTTCATTTAACTGTCTCACAGCTTTACCTAACCCCCTGTGCAACTCCAGTTGTATACAAAGCCCTCAAGACCCACAAGCAGACCAGCAAATAATTTTTAAATACTCTAATTACTGTTCCAATTAGCCTTCTTTAGCAATAATCATATGAATAAATCACTTCCACATGTAAGCAAATCACGGGGCCCTTTCCCCTTACTGTTCCTCAACTTATAATCAAGCTAACAATTGTTACTATTTACAGAGCTGATGCAAGAGTGTCACCTAACACAAGCCTTTAGTTGTATTAAGTAGATTCAGTTCCTATTGATACTTGCATTCTTATATGACTAACTCTGTGTACTTATAGTCTCACATTGTAATCCATATATTTGTCCATATTTGCATAGATCATTATGTATTTTATAGTTATTGTGTGTTCTACAGATTGGCACACAAGTTTCTGTTCTTTCAGGTGTCTTGTAGGTATGTTAACATACGTATTACAGTAACTGACGTCTATACATTTTGCTATGTGCCTTCCCAGTTTTTGTTAACAGAATTTTTTCATTCTTATAACTGCATTAGCATTTTATCTTGCTCACACAGGAAAAGTCTGTATTAGCTGTAACACAGAAACTGATCTCTGCAGTTTTATTAATTCGAGTCATTGTAAGAACATGAGAAGCTGCGCAGTACCACGTAAACACAGCAGCATATCCTTCAATGGTAAACTCTTCAGGGCAGAAACGGTATTTTTTTACATTTTACTACAATATTATAGTCAGTCGTCACAAACTCCTAGATGCATCCACAGATAGAAACATACATGTTTTCAGGTCAGCTGTTTCCACAGATCTATGCGCACAGCTTGTAAATACACTGCCGAGTGTGCACAGACAGCACCTCCCACCACTTGGACTCATCATTTTATGCCAAAGGTTGACAGAATCAGGGTGGGATTCCTTCGAGTCTGGACAGACCCTCTGTCATGCCCCTCCATCTCTTCAGTTTGTCTCATTTCCTCCACAGACACCCACACTCCCCACCTCCACTCACCCTCTCTCTCTGTCTCCTCAACTGCTTCTCTACACAATGCAGTATAGCACAATGTCTTTTAAAAAGCATACAGCCACTTGCCCTGCCGAGGCTGAAACTGCCCCAAGGTCCATCCATTATACAACACCACGCAAGCAGCAGAGAAGATCTGGATCAACCCTTCCCCCAGCTGTCTTTGCTCCCACTCCTTCTAGATGCAAAATATATTTAATTGGCATCGCAGGCAAGACGAGAATAAAAGCAGCTAAGCTGTTCATCCCCTACCTGAGCAAGAATCTCTCATCCCCAGCTGGTGAGCGGATGGAGACGGGGAACCCAGCTGCTCTCCTTTCCTTGCACCATCAATTATTCACGTAGGTTGCAGCGTCCTCCCTCTCCCTCCCTCCCTTTCTCTTCCGCTGCCCCCACCTGCGGATGAATGGAGAACGAGCAGATCGGTGCTGTCATACTTGAAACTAGAGATCATTGTCGATTGAACAGCCAGCCTGTGGAACAGCTCTGCTTTTAAGCAGAGAAGATTGGTCCTAAGGGAAGGGGCCAGACCGGCAGCTCTGTACACCCGCATCCTGCTCCCCACACTTCTCATCCCAGACCTGCAGGGATGACCTTTAAAAATGAGAGGGTGTTGGTGGTGGTGTTTTTTTTTTCTTACCACAGAAAAGCACATATTTTTCATCCTCTCAAGTATAATGACAGTTATTTGGTGACAGTGAACTGCGTCTCATGTGGATTCATCTGTACAGGTCAGAGGAGGAAGGGAAAGAAGCAGACTGGAAAAATCTGAAAAATGCTTACTCAGTACTGACTCAGTCCCATAGCAAAGGCACTGAAAGACAATAATCTGAGGGGACAAGATGACGTGGTACTTTCTGCAAATGCCTTTGGTAATCATGAGTCATGAGACTGAACTGTGGATTGGAATGACTGTTCAGTCGCAATTTTGGTAGATAATTAAAGAATTTCCACTGTGGCAGACCTAGGGGAAGGCTTTTAAAGCGTTTTGCCTTTGTAGAGGGCTACTACCTACAACTGGGTGAGTGTTTTCAATCTGTCTCAGAGCAAAATTAGGTTTAATTCCCAGGCCAAATTAACCACTTCATTTTGCACCGGAATAACTCAGCCTGACTGATTCTGGTCCCTTCAGTCTGCTGCAGGGGACCTCCTACTAGGTCATCTTAATAATTTCTTCTGTTAATTCTTCCCATGACCATAGCCATGGCAGAGGCACCACAGAGATTATATAAAAAAAAACCATACTACAGTGCTCAAACAGCAGGTCCTCATTGGCTTTTCTGCCCTATTTAACTTTTCCCATATTTTGAAAAAATATCTGCAGGAATTTTACCAGAAATAATAGTGAGTTTCCTGAAATTACATTAAAAATAGAGTGCCCAGTAAAAATTGTTGGTATTGCAATCTCAATTGTGAGTAAGACTTCTGAAAACCTACAATACTTTTTAAGAGGGCACTGTGATTGTTTGTATCTACAGTCATTTTTAATTACGTTCCTATTTTCAAAACTTCATGGATCAAGCTTTGTCAAGCTTTTCTCCACAATTATGCAGGCTGGAAATGCTTTATTTTAAATAAAGAAAAAGTCAGCACCTTTTTGTTTTCACATGAGCACAGGAACCAACAAGTTCTGTAGATGGAACAGCAAGGAATTTCCCATGGATTTGTTATGTGTAGCTGGTCCAGGTCTAAGAACTCTGCTGAATCTGCTGGAGCACTTGCAAGACCCTTCTCTTGTGCTGAATCTTTGATGATGTCCACTTTGCAACCTTTCCCTCTTTTGGGACTTTCACAGGAATTTTTTTTTTTCCTGGGTGACCATTTTGATTAAGTTTATAGGAACCTTTTCTCTGAGATAAGAGAACAAATTCTCTTTGAGATAATTATCAAAGATATATGAAAGAGATAACTATCAAATTATTAAAACATAATTTTGAGAAAATTATCAAATGAACAGATTATCTTTGAGACCTCAATCCCCTAATTTTGGTAGGAGACAACTATTCCAAAGGTTACTAAGGGATAACGGTGTACAGACACACTCACACAGGCTGTCTAAAATATGTTTTGTTTCCAGAAAAGCAGGCTAAGAACAAAGTATGCTAAAATTCAATAAAAACAAGAAAACTGGCATTGTAAATATTAGAAAAGCAGCCACGTTTGGCTTTTCAGTAAACAGCAGATATACCTGTATATCTACCTACAGATATAGCAGCATAAATTTATGCATTTTATTCTGAATATTAGACTCATACCGGTCTTATTGTGTGACTTCTGATAACTTACAGTTTTGAATTAGTATTATTCATAAGCTGGTTAATAAAATTATAACATCCTGCCATTTCTACAAACCTTTAAATCACCCTTAGATTATAAACTGACTGGGTCTCCACATTTCCATAAAGAATTCAGAAAAGAGGAAGCAGCTCCTCCACAGAAGTGCCCAGCAGAAGGACAAGAGGTAACGCTCAGGTTGCACCAAGGAAATTTCAGCTGTATTCAGGAAAAATTGGTTCCTCCTATGAGGGTGCTTCAGCACTGGGAAGTAGTGCCGAGAGAGGCTGAATAATCTCCGTTCTTGGAGATCATCAGAAGATGTATGGACAAGGCCCCCTGAGCAATCTGTTCTAGCTTTGAAGTTGTCCGTTTTGTGCAGGGTAGTTGTGTAGGGTAGTTGACCTAAATGAGACCTTTCCATCCTAATTTATTCTATGATTTTACTCACTGCATGTTGGAACACCTGTGGTATGAAATGTTCAAAAGCTCGGAGTTCATCGTTCCAGTACAAACTGTAAGAGCTTCAGGTTCTGCAGTGTATCAGACCATAACCAAGCTGAAATTCCTCACCACCAGTTTCCACCCAGAAGTCATCAAGTTTTCTAATCACTCAGCCAGTAAAAAATTTTCTTGGCATATGTGAGAGCACTCTGAAAACCAGAGGGAGTTTGTAGCACCCAGCGAGTCTTGCCCTGGAAGTATATCGCAAGTGCTCAACAAGAGGATAACTCAGGCAGATGGAAAACATGAGATGTGGGGACAGCTCTAGCAGAGGAAGGCACTCCAACAAGCCCATATTTTGCAAACAGTAGTGCATTATCTATATAATAATCATGCCTAAGAGAAAGGACTTAGTTCCTGTGCTTGACTGCACAATTAACTTCATCGTTGGCTTTAACTAATAATTTTAACAAAGGAAAACTTTCTTTATACTCACAGTCAGCCCAGTCCCTCAAAAGAAGTAATATATGGATATACAAAAGCCAGTTCACATCCGTGAATTACATGTGAAATCAAGGCAGAGAAGTGAAAGGATTGCCAGGGTCATGTTAAAAAAGCTGGATGGACAGACTTTTTTGACAGCAGAGAGACAAGTCATTAGAGTGAGAAAAGGCTGAAGAGAACATAGGTGAAGATACGGGCCTCGCCTGGCTTGGGTCAACAAGTTTAACAATTTGCAGCAATGAAATGGTATTCAAAGAAGGGGAATAGTAGCAGTCAAATGCAAAGAGAAGGACATGGCACACGTGCAAAGTTGTTGTGCTATGTACGTACCCACCAGTTTCCAAACTGGCGCTGGGACTGCTAGAAAGATAAATGGGATGGGGAGGAAGGGAGGGACGCGGTGCAGGTGAGGACAACAAGGAATGCCCAGATGGAAAGGCAATCAAACAAGTAAGTTTGTTTTGCAGATTTAGGCATAAAGCTGCTCCCAATTTCTCATTGTCCAGGTTATCTGAACCAGCTGGGATTTTTTCCCCACAAACGTCTCCCATCGGCCTGCAACTCTGCAGGGCGCAGGAGGGGTTAAAGCAGCCTGCGGTACAAGGGGAGGCAGGGACCCGGCCCTGTCAGGCCACCTCAGGCTTGAGGCTCTCTGGCGATAGGACACCATCCACCCCGACCCCCTTCCTCTGGCAGAAGTCCCCCTCCTTTTGGCGGGAAATGAGAAAGACGCCGCGGCCCCTTTAAGAGCGGGAGCCGCCGCTGATTA
>NW_009598326.1:0-11967 GCF_000690535.1 Cariama cristata | reverse complement strand
TCCACGGCGGTGCGGGCGGCAGCCCCCACCCCGCCCCTAAAAACCTGAGGGAGACCCAAGGGGACCTGCACCCCCAGGCACGAAAGTTCACTTATAAATACATGGGGGGTGGGAGTTCGTGCCGGTAATTTCTTAGACTTGATCAACACCTGAAATGTGGTGAAATTGTGGAACGTTTCTATTCCTTTTTTTTTTTTTTCTTCACTGAAGGAGGCTGCGAGATAGCTCAGTAAAATCTCCCAAGACACAAAATAAGAGTCGGTCTTCATGCTAAAAAATTCGTTCTCCAAGGGACCTGCAATGAACCAAGGGATTTGCTTCAAGTCTCAGTAGGTTTGCAGCAACTGGAAATGGAGCTGAGATCACCTGAAGCTTCCCTCAGTCACAAGAACAGTCTCCTTACTTCCCCTTTCCTTGCTATTATTCTTCATTAAAACAAAAGTACGCGATACAGTGCCTTTCTTTAATTACGGGCAGGGACAGACGTCATTACTGACTCGAATCAGGGCAGCAAACAAACAACATGCAGACTACTCACAAGTAATTCCTCAAGAGAATTTCATCAAAAAGCACCTACCGATTATCCCACAATGACAGGCCACCTGGAAAGAGGCAAAGATGGTTTATGCAGAGCGTTAGGAGACAAAATAACGGATCGTTTATTTGTTAACCAGTAAGGACACATAAAGAGTTAAGGAGGGTTCTAGTAGTGTATGTATGTACACCAGCAGGGAACTTGCTTTGACAAACACTTGGCATCTATAATGTCTTAAAAAGAATCACTTTATGATGTTCAGTAAGACAATGTCTACCACTTAGGAAGCATATGCTAACTCTAAATACCCAGAAAAATCTATCAATGAAGAATGTGGGGGCCATTTTGCTTGTGTGGATGGCTAAATATGTATCTTACTGTCTTTGTACAGTACATATCACAATAGGACACAGTTCCAATTGGTACGTGTGGGCTGTACAGTATAGGTACACATATATTTATAAAATACATAATGTATTCTGTCTGTCAGCCCTGCAGTAAAAATTGAATCTGTGGCTTCAAGTTTATGTAATATGGAGAAGTGCTCCTTAAACCTTTTGGAGTACCGTCAGACAACGTCTCACAAAATAGTGTTTCCACGTCAAACATAATGACAGAACAACTAAGAAAAAATAATTCTGTGGACCAGTTTGTAAAGCACCTCACTGGCCTGGATAGCACTAAGAGGACAAACAGCTGAGCACCACTGGAAAATCAGCCTGCGTAGAGCACTATGGTTAGTAGAAATCCAGCAGAATTCCTAGACTGCAGGGAGCTGAACTGCTACGACAAAAAAATCCTAGTAGATTGCTGTGAAATCAGCATGGGATAAGAAGCATCCAGCCATTCTTAGACAGCAAGTGATCACTTGGCTGGAATAGGAAACATCCAGCAATTTCTAAACTGCTATAAATTGTAGACCTGAAATAAAGAATGCCAGCAATGCTTCAGTGACGCATAAAACTGAGAACAGGGAAAATCCAGCAATCTTCTCACAGCAAATAGAGCTGCACAAACTAAAACATAATGAAAGGAGGGCAACATGTTTACTTCCTTCTCAAAGAATATTAAAAATTGATAAATACACTACATAACTGATGTGAATATATTCGTGGAATGAAAGGCAGAACTATAACCAATAGTGAGACTCTACCAAAATGAGGAAAGTTAGATTTATTAGGCAGTAAATATTTATCCTGTGTTAGTGCTCAAAGCCCAGCTGGCTTGGTGTGAATGCTATGGACAGAACTCAGAAGGGTCAACAGCTAAAGCAGAGACTGTAGGAACTGTAACAACAATCAGTTACTCTCTCATCCTGAAGAGTTTTGCATAGGCACATCAAACGTGGGGAATCAGCTAACCACAGCCTCTATGTTTATAATACCACTATTTCATCTACCACCCCAAAACAGTAATTTTTTTTTCCCCTTGGCTCATCCAAAGGCATACATCCAGTGTTGATTTGGAGAACATCAGGTTTTATTTGTCACTTTTTTCTGTATGTTCTTCAAGCTGTTCCACTTCAGTTGTCTCTTATCCACCTACCACGAAACCCTCTTACTATCACAATTTCTAGCCAAAACTTCTCCATTTAGAGAGCCACAATTCACAAGGAGCCTTGCTTTTGTCTTTGTTTTGTTTGGAAACATGTTTACAGTCAGATTCTACACTTCTCATTTGACCTACTAGTTTCAACACAACCCGTAAGAAAAACATTCAGCCTGCAAATTAACAAAATATAAAACAGGAGCATAAAAAAATCATCTCTGAAAAGACCTCTAGAAGTGTTTTAATGACTCATATTTTGGTCTTAATGACATTAAATAAGCCATACACAGTTTGCATGGAAATGAACGTATTTCTGCCTTCTCCAGCCCCATGATGAAGTGTGTTGATCTGGTAGAAACTCCTGTTGCCAGCTTCAGGTACTTGAGGTTTGGAAGTTTAGAAATTGTGAGACAGGCTTAATGAAGTTCACTGTAGTCGGGCTGCCATACAAGGAGTCTTCAGGGTAGAGTTGCAAGGGGAAAGCAGCAATCAGAAGCAAGACATGAAGAAAGCTGTAGTACTCAGTATAAGCAAACACTAGTCAGGGATTTTGCATAAAGAAAGATCAGTGCATCATTTGGCCTTTACAATGTTTGTAGGAAATTGAACAAATCACCTAAAGGCTACAATTCTTCAGCTCCACACATTCCTCATTCTGCCCTGTCCCCTACTTTGCAAATATTATTTCAAGAACAGCAGGTGAACCTGATATTGCCAAGGAAGCAGAGGAGTCACCTGTCATCCTGAAGGCCCTTTATCTTCTCTTCAGATGGCCAAATGTACATCCCATAGCAGTGGCTGAAGCAGAAATTTAGGAAGTCATGATGATGGTCAAAGCTGTTGCTGAGTAGCTTGATGAGCAGGAGAATCAGGGTAAAAGTAGCACCACGGTGTATCAAAGACTTGGAAACTTCATCAATATCAATGGAGACTTGGAGACTATGTCAGTATCAATGGATCTATGAGCGGGTGGAGACTGGAAACTTGTGAGAGATCTGGGTGTCACACGTTGCCACACTTTCAAGTAAAGGGTCATATAACAGATTCTGACAAGAGACTATTATCCTTTAATCAAGTGAGACAAAATTTGGAGGAAGCGGGAAGAACAGAGGAGGCAGTGGATGAGAATATATACCTCATCAGTAGACCAAATATATTCAAAGAAGTCTCTTCGGCCAAAAGTATGATCTGCCATGCACCAAGTGGCAATGAGAGCTTTTCAAATAGTTAACACTGTCTCCTGAATCACTCTGACATCTTCCATCTGCAAGGGATTTCACAGAACAGTCTTAGGAATCAGAGGCTGGCAGTAGCCAGTAGATTTGACCACTCTTCTCAAGAAACAGTAGTTCATCTTTGGCATCAAGTATGACTTGAGTCCAACATACATGTCCATGAACTATGACCAGTCTATCCTGAAATTCTCCCTTCATGGGCAATCTTCTCATATTCATCCTTTGCAACCAGTCATCATTTTTCTCATGAATACAGACAGGATGTGGAACAAGCAGACTTGCACAGTTATCACCATTAATAAATTCTGTCAAAGCCATCAGTTCAACCAGATATACACTAAATTCTATATATTGAATGTCCTGGTTTTTTGTTGCCAACAGTGAACAAGAAAGCTATCTCTCAGCAACAGAAGCCTTGATAAAACAAGAGTTCCCCTTTCCAAATAATAAGAGTTGCAGTATCACTACTGCTGCTGCCTCAGGAGAAAGCAAAATTGGTGTATTGCTCTCGCAGCGCTGATTTACAAGGAACAGTGTGGTCTGGCAGTGAGGTGGCATGGTGCTCTTTCTGAGACTGTCCCTGGAGGTGATGGCTGACCTTGGAAACAGTCGTTCAACCCACAGGAAGAAACATCCAAACCACCTTCATGATGCCACGCTAGAATGTACCAGGATAACAATTCAGATGCCATACAAACTGCAATACTACAAGGCGTGATCATGGCACATACCAAAAATGCATTACGATGTGCCCTTGCAAATTTGGCAGTGTCCATTAGAAATGCAAACCATGTCAGAACTGCATAAAACCTGTACGTATCACTGAATAAACTGACAGCTTGCACTTTGAGGAACCATGCCAAGATAACAGCAGTGTTCTTTCCAGCTCGTGTCTATTTGCTTTCGTAAGGTAACAAAGAAAATGCTCTTTCAGTGACCCCTGTGAACGCCTATTTGCACGGATGTAACCAAAATGTAACACCTATTTTTCCCAAGGCAGAAAAAGGAACCACATCGAGCTTCCTCTCTCTGAGGTGCGCTGCCTTTATGGCACATGGCTGGAGCAAAGTGCAATGAACACGAGTGCTAAAACTTACACTGAAACAAAGTGTTGCCTTTGAACGGAGAGTATCTAATGAAGGAAAAAAAGGATCACTGTGACAGATCTAGTTTTCAAGCAAAAACTGCCTTTATTAAAATATATTTTACTAATTTTTTTTCTTTCTTATTTCTTTTCTTACCAAGTTATCTCTTTCTGGCCTTCCATACTTGAACTGTTGTTCTGTGGCTTTGCCACACTTACTTTAGACTATGAGCACCTTAGGCTGGGAATAGGCACCGAGGAGCACGTGGGATTCTGCGCTACATTTGCTATAAAGCACAATGCTCAGAGAGTGACCAGTACCAATAAGAGCTGTGTACTCTTTTTCTCCAAAGCACAGCTCATCAATAAAATAGTTAAGTGAGCTCTTTGTCTGGCAACACCTCCCACCCCACTATTTACTGAAAGAATTTGAAGAAAGTGCAAGATTATACAACAGGAACGTAAAAGCACCTCAAAGAGAGACAGCGTGAGTCCCACCAGCAGCAGCAAACAATGCCAAGTTCCTGCAACAGTAATTTCAACCTCTTCCTCTTCCCCTCATGCTTATTACTCTTCAGCCCATAGTTATTGAGTATTACAATGAGTTGCATAGTCACTGAATTCCAACCCAAGGAGGTTATATTTTAATGTTGGGTGGTAATTCCCAGATATTTCAGGTGTGGTTCCCTAGCAGAACCATATAATGATGTTGAAAGGAAAAGGGCATCCCTTATTCTTCAACACAGAAATAGGCCATGAGGTCATTTCTCCTCTCATGTGGCCATACTGGCGCTTCCTGCATGTTTTCGTGACTGTTAGTTTACTAACCCAACAGAAAATAGCATTTTTTCCCTTTTACTTGGTTAATTTTATGCCTTGTTAGCAATTCAGAACATGTCAGGGAGGGCTCCAGTGCATAACAGGTTTAGCAACATAAGCAGCAAGAATATGTCGCTAGGACCAAGGAGGAAGATAGGGAACAGAAACTCAGTGGCAATTACACGTTAACTTTTCTCACTCCATCTCATGTCCTTTGGCTGAAAACTTTCCCGTTTTGGAATGGTAAAATTACGTCTGAGAAAACAAAAATTCAAACACTGTTCTACAGTAAAGCAGCTCAGCCTACACAGGTCTTATTTTCTCTTATTTCCAGAGACACCTAGTACAGTCTGGAATGACAGCAAGTGATCTTCCTGTGTTAACTATTCTCAATTGATTTCTTAATTTCATCTTGAAACTCTTTCTGCTCACTTGCTCTTTCCACGCTAGGTATTCCACTTGATTCTTTCACCATATTCTAGCAGTAGGTTCTTAACTGCCCTCCTTCTTCTTCACCTTCAGTCACAGTCAAGTTCTCTCCTCCTCTGTCTGATCCACACTAGGAGCTCTGAGTTAGCACAAAAGGAGAAGTCACTGCAGTGTTCCATTTAGTAGCATTACAGTCACCAAGGTGAATTCCTCCAAAGGGTGCATACTGCCAATTTACATCCTATATACAGTAACATCTGATTTTTCATCAGTAGAAGTACTGCAATGTGCAGAGATTCTACACAAGTACAGAAAGTCTTCCAACAAAAAGTAAATAATATAGACCAGATGATTGGGCTCTGTCATTAAACTAAACCAGCTGCAGAAAGTTTTACCAGTGCTAATGAAACCTCACAGTTTTAAAGCCCCTGCTTTAAGGAGAACTCAGAATAAAAAGATGAGGAAGTTTCTAGCTTTCACTTTCTTCTTTGCAGAGAAAAAGTGAAATGTGTGACTAAAGTGAATTTAAAAGGCTGTAAGAGGAGATAAAAAACCTCATATCATAGTGTTGGTAAACGCTTGTTACTTTTCTGTCCTTCTCACGGCAGAAAAGGAGGCACTGCTTTGTTAATCTTTAATACTTAGGAACTTTAGGTGTGCAGGCAGCCCTGGAAACACTTCTCACCTTAAATGTGACTCCCCGCTTTCAGAAAACAGAAACCCATTAGTTCTGCACAACATAACAAGTGCCTCTGACTCAATCTCTGTAGATTTATGCTTTTCAGGTATCCCTGAGATCGCTGAGGAACCAGTAGCAGCAGTAGAATCTCTCCTTGCAACATCAGTCCTTCTGTGACCGTATCTCAACCCTGATCTATACAGAAAAGCCACTGCAGGTAGAAGACAGCCACGCCAAAAAAAAACACTGTACAGTGACTATACATACAATAACTTTCAACCATTGTCTTGTAAGAACTGGAATAAGCTGGAAGACAAAAAGAGATTGGCAGCTCCCAAGAAATGTATGAACATTCCGCTATGGTAGGTCAAACTCGACTGGATTTCTCAAAGTCACACACACTTTTTGAACACCCGAGCACAGGCATAACTTCCTCACGGTTTTCTGAAGACATTATACTGACGAGAAACATATCAACCATAGTTCATGGCTGCCCCATCACCTCTGTAGATACAACGTAATCATCGTCCTGAACAGAAAGATCAAAGGTGAGCAAGCAGAACCTGGGAGACAAAAGGAGAGGTAGACGAGACTGGAAAAGGTGGTTCAGTAGCACTTTGTCCCCAGTACTTGCTCAGGCCCTCAGAAATTGCTTCAGGACAAGGTTATAGGGAAGAATAGACTTAGTGATTACAGAGAGATTAATTGTCCCGTGGTATGTACGTCACAAGCCCTTGGGAATAAAGCAAGCTTCTCTGCATACCGAGCTGATAAGCGTACTGTAGGTACTAAGTTAATTAGTAGCAGTCTGGGCAGGAGGTAGAGTAGATAGTGAGATGAAACAGGGGAAAGGTGAAATGTTTCCTAGAGGCTGAATGAAGAACGAAGATCAACAATGAGATACTGGAAGAAAGAAAGAATTAAAAAAGGAAATCTCTGGTCTTAACTAAAGAAATTTGCTGTTAAATGAAGTCTAGTCCCCACAGCATGATTGAAAGGAAAACAGAAAGCTTCATATAAAAAACATCTCTACTGCATGTGAAAGGGACAGCAGTATAAATGTCCTTGTTTACTCTCCCTGACTTCTACCCCTTGTTTCACAAACACAGCATAGTGATACCTCTCAGGCCTTTCCCAAGTCCTTCTGCGTTTTCTGAATCTTGTCATCACCAAAAACTTCTTGATGCAGCTACGTGATCAATTTTCCTTTGTTATGGATCCCCGCACACTGTAACCAATGACAGCCTGAACCAGACTAGGGAGAGAATCAAAATGGTAGACAGACAAAAATTTCAGAAGTCCTTCAGAAATGCCAAAAGGCCTCATGTAGAAGCACTGTGTTGCTAGAAATCATATTGCCAAGGTTAGTTCATAGAAGTTCATCCTGCTTTGTATCCTTAGATCCACAAAGCAGTCAGTATCACATTTATAAACATGTTCAACTAATGCATGCAGAGCTGCTTGGCAAAGTATCTTTCTTGTAAATGCATAAAGTCATTCCTAAAGATTCAGCCCAGTCATCCATGCAACTCCATGGGTAAAATATACAGGAGTCACAGACACTGAACTGAAATAAACTGAAGTAATACAAGCAACAACTAATGCAGCAGAGATACCTACCATTTTTAGCCTTTTTCATCCTGATATTTCATAATTATGTCTATAAATATTTGAACAAATTGTGCGCCAATCAAAACTACTACACAAATTTTCAGCAAAACCTATATCTTTCTATCTATCCACAAATCAAATACAGCCTTTCCAATCACAGATGTAATTTTCCACCAATAATGAAGATGTTTTTTCACCTTTCTGACTTTCTCCTAAATTAGCAAAAAGGTATAGCCTCAAAGCAGTTTTAATACGCCTACTCCCCACAGGAGACAACGTGCAGACAGGCAAAGGGCTTCGGCTCCCTCCACATAGTTTACAGAAGAATAAGTACCTTCTGTAGGTACTTACAAGAAGGATTCTACAACAGCCAGATTGCTGGGGGGATTTGACAATAGTCAGTGTATGTACCAGAGCTGGGAGTTGCCTAAAGTCATCAGGCTGAGCTGGAAATCCCTGATATCATTAATAGGATTTGCTGAGGACAAGATGAATCTTAGATTCTACACCTTTCTGCAGGGTTTACTCAGTCAAAGAAAGAAGAACTTCTCTCTGCTCCAGTGGTTTTGGCTGAGCCGATCAAATGGCGTCCACTGCAGCCCTGGAAATTACTCCCACTCTCTCTCCCTTCCCCTCCACCGCTCTATGCATTCCCATTGCTTCCCTTGAATGGGGATCTAGCGGTTAGGTGATACTTTAGTGACTACATTCAGCCCACTAAAATCATTTTGGAAAAATGTAAATACTTCCCCACTAGCTGAGACAGCTGAGCTGGCTCAGCAAGAGATCAGCTGAGCACTACAATCACTAGTGGAAAAGATGAGGAGGAGGTGCAGAAGAGGCAGGAAGGAGAAAGGACTACTATATTCCACAGCAATTATCTATTGGGTTTATTCAGCTGTCTGGTGAAACTATACTTTCACTTGCTGCTTCAAAAAGTAGAACCTTTTTCTTTGAAAATTCACTACTATAATTTTTACGGTAGTGATGCCCTTTTATTACAATAGGTCAGTAAACAGAACATTTAGCCAAGGTCTGTAGTATATTTTAATTCCCTCCTCAACCCAGTAGGATATAAATCTTTTATCTCTAAGGAACAGTTCTAACAACCAGCAGCTATCCCAGTTAGAAGGAAGTTGCTCTTAGTACCGAGGCATCCAGATTCCACTACGAGTCAGTCATGCTTTCTGTGCTGACAGGCTGTGAAAACAGTTTTGTCAAATCTTCCTTAGCAGCTAAGGTGTTCTCAACATTAGGCAACCCCAAAATGGAAAAAGTTGTAAGAAACAAATCAGTTTTTCCATTTAAATTATAGTCTTGCAAAATGACATGCTACACACCAGAAGCCTGACTCCCTCCCCTTTACATGGATGTTGTCTGCCATCTTCAAAGGAATTCTCTTGAAAGCAAAGAACGGATAACAATCAGAGCTGAAGGTCCTTTATCTGTCAGCAGCCAAAAAGGCAATTATAAGGGAAAAATATTCAAAGCACAGAAACATTGACAAGTCTAGGCTGGAAGGAAAGATCATCTGGTCCAACCGCCTACTGAAAGCAGAGCCGTAGACTCAGCTGCATCTTGAATATTTCCAGCCAAGATGATCCCTCCACTTCTCTGGGCAAGTAATTCAACATTTTGCTGTTTTCACGTTGAAGTCCCCCTTTCTTATATCCAGAGGCACTTACCCCCTTTCCTATTGCCTCTTGTCCTGTCACGATGTACCCTCATGAAGAATACCTTGCTCCTCTGTGTAACTGCCTACTAGACACCGGAAAACTGTGAGTAGCCGCTCACCACCTGCCCAAGCCTTCTCTTCTCTAGGCTCTACAAACCCAGCTCCTTAAGTTATCAAAGTTCTCCTGCCCTCAGATCATCATAGTGGCAACGCACCAGACCATATCCAATTTTTCAATTTCTCTCTTGAACTGGAGGGGACCAAAAGTGTACACAATATTCCAGGTGTGTCCTAACAAGTGCTGAGTAGAGTAGAATAATCACACCCCTGGATCTGTTGACTACACTCTTACTGATGCCGTCCAGGACACAGTTTGCCTTCATTGCTTCAAGGGCGCACTGCTGACTCCTGTTGAGCTTGCCGTTCGTCATGACCACCAGGTCTATTTCAGCAGAGCTGTATCCCAGTCAGTCAGACCCCAGCCTGTACTGATGCTTGGGATTATTCTGTCCATGCATGACTTTACATTTGTCTTTGTTAAACCTCATGCAATTCTTGTTGGCCCAGTCTTCCAACCTGAATACTATTAACAAACATTTAGCAGAAGAACATCTTCCTATTACAGACAAACATGAGCTGCAGCCAGCTCCTGGAGGTAATTCACACTATAGTGTTTGAGAACTTCCAATGACGTAAGCACTGATGAGTTATTCTATATGCAATTAAGAGAAATTTCAGGATCGGTAGCCCTTGTCCTTATGGGAGATTTCACCTTCCCAGACATCAACTGGGAATATCATACTGCTGAGACAAGCAGATCTTTGAAATTCTTGAAGTTTGCAGGAGATAATTTCTTGTCACAGGTACTCAGTGAGCCAACTAAGGAAGGTGCCCTCCTAGAGTTGCTGTTTGTAAATAGAGAAGGGCTCGTGGTGGATGAGATGGTAGGTGGGTGTCTTGGCCACAGTGATCATGAAATGGTTGAGTTTAAAATTTTCGGTGCAATAAGAAAGGAGGACAGCAGAGTTGCTACCCTGGAATTCAGGAGAGCAAACTTTAAGCTATTTGGGGAGCTATTTAGCAGAGTACCCTGGGAATCTGCTTTTGAGGGCTTAGGCATCCACGAGTGCTGGTCAGTCTTAAAGAGCCACCTTTTAGAAGCATGGGAGCCAGTGTTTCCACTGTGTTGTAAGTCAAGCAAGCGGGGCAGAAGACCAGCTTGGCTGAACAGGGAAGTCCTCGTGGAGCTCAAGAGGTAAAAGAAACTGTATGATGTCTGGCAACAAGGTCAGGCTTTGCAGGAAGAATACAGAGCTGTGGTTTGTTTATGCAGGGAGAAGACACAGAAGGCCAAATCTCAATTAGAGTTGAAACCGGCCAGTGTTGTTCCAGATAACAAGAAGGGCTTTTTTAAGTACGTTAATAGCAACAGGAAGACTAAGGAAAACATTGAACCGATACTTGTTCAAGACGGTCACTTTACTAATAGGGAGGAAGAAAAAAGCAGAGGCATTCAATGCGGTTTTTGCCTCAGTCTTTAATAATACTGATAGACCTTGGGCTACCCAGTCCCCTGAGTCATAGGACCACAGATGCAGGAACAGTGACTTTCTGGTACGTTAATAGCAACAGGAAGACTAAGGAAAACATTGAACCGATACTTGTTCAAGACGGTCACTTTACTAATAGGGAGGAAGAAAAAAGCAGAGGCATTCAATGCGGTTTTTGCCTCAGTCTTTAATAATACTGATAGACCTTGGGCTACCCAGTCCCCTGAGTCATAGGACCACAGATGCAGGAACAGTGACTTTCTGTTTGTGAACACTGAAATTGTAAGGGACTAGTTGAATGTTCACAAGTCCATGGGGTCTGATGGGATTCATCCCAGAGTAGTGAAAGAGTTAGCGCATGTTACTGCAGGACCCCTCTCGATCATCTACCATAGGTCTTGGGAGTCTGACTGGAAGCTAGCCAACACTATTCCAATCTACAAAAAAGGGCGTGAGGGAAGACCGAGGGAACTACAGACCTGTTTGTCTAACCTCAGTTCCTGGAAAAATTACGAGGAAGATCAAACTGGGTGCTATTGAAAGGCATTTAAAGAATAATGCAATCATCAGGCACAGTCAACATGGGTTCACAAAGGGAAAGTCCTGCCTAGCTAATTTGATATCCTACGATAAGGTCACCTGCCTAGTGGATGAAGGGAAGGAGGAGGATGTAGATTTTCTGGATTTTAGTAAGGCTATTGATACTGTTCCTCACAGCATCCTTCTGGATAGGTCGTCCAGCTGTGGGATGAGCCGGTACATGGTGTGCTGGATGAAGAACTGGCTGAAGGGCAGGGCTCAA
>NW_009598325.1:0-568 GCF_000690535.1 Cariama cristata | reverse complement strand
TCCTTAGTGAGAAAGAAGGGTCACTATGTGATGCTATTTTTTGAACTCCTCAGTTATTTTATTGGAAGTTGTTTTCATTTGTCTTTTTTTCCTTATTTATTTTTCTTTATTTCTTTCTTTCTACCAGGCTTATGTGGTTCAATCTTATTTCGTAAGCTAGTCATGATGCAGAACAGTATGTGAATACAGAATAGCAGGTGCATACAAAATGTTCTGCAGTTAGGAAATGGGGCAGTGCAATAGTGATTCATCAGTGCTCAGGGTGTGAAGGAACATCCGCACCTGCCTTTCATGAAACTTAATCCTGCACGGTCTGTGACAGTGAGCAATACCAGATATGATGGGAAGAAGTATCATAGATGAAAAGAGAAGCAGAACTGAAATCTTCAAGCCTATATAGGGGAAACAAATTATATAAAAAAAAATCATGTCCCACAAAGATTTGAGGAAGTCAGTAATCAACCTAACCTCACAAACTGATGATTTTCAGAAAGGGTGAAAATTTAGACAAACCAGTTCAAAGTCTCAGACTCATATGAATGAAGATCATAGAATCATAGAATGGTTT
>NW_009598324.1:0-1594 GCF_000690535.1 Cariama cristata | reverse complement strand
TGGGGAGGGGGGCACGGGACCCATCGAGGTGCCCATCTCCCCTCCCAGGATGGGGGGGTGACAGTGGGGGAGCTCAGAGGTGGGTGCTCACAGGGTTGCAGGGGACACGTTGGCTCTAAGTGCCACCTCCTGCCCGTGCCCCTTTTGCCCCCCCAAATCTCAGGGATGGCAGTGCCACAATGGCACAACCAGCGATGCCAAGGAGCTGCGGCACCTCCTCTCCGTGCTGCGCCTGGGAATCCAGCCTGACCCCGAGCCTTGCACCGCCGAACCCCAAAAGTCACGAGATTGTACCCAAAAGAGCGGGTTACTGAACGATGGGGGAAGCCGACCGCGGTGCTGGCACCTCGTGCTCCTGCCCAGCCGCGCTGTGGGGAGAAATTAGGTCAGGAGGCAAGGGGAAATGTCACGGGTCCCCCCCACGCACCCCCCACGGGACCCGGGCGTCCTGGCACAGCAAGGGCTGCCCCACGCCGGGGAAGGGACAAGCTGGTGGCCTTGCTCCACGTCCCTTTGCCACCCACCGTGCCCCACGGCTTCCACGACCTGTGGGGTCCCTGCACAGCCCCACGGGTACCACACGCGTCCCACGTGGACCTTGCACAACCCCGTGTAGACCTTGCATGGCCCCATGGGGACCATGTACACCCCTACGGGGACCTTGCACACCCCTACGGGGACCTTGCACACCCCTACGGGGACCTTGCACACCCCTACGGGGACCTTGCACACCCCTACGGGGACCTTGCACACCCCTACGGGGACCTTGCACACCCCTACGGGGACCTTGCACACCCCTACGGGGACCTTGCACACCCCTACGGGGACCTTGCACACCCCTACGGGGACCTTGCACACCCCTACGGGGACCTTGCACACCCCTACGGGGACCTTGCACACCCCTACGGGGACCTTGCACACCCCTACGGGGACCTTGCACACCCCTACGGGGACCTTGCACACCCCTACGGGGACCTTGCACACCCCTACGGGGACCTTGCACACCCCTACGGGGACCTTGCACACCCCTACGGGGACCTTGCACACCCCTACGGGGACCTTGCACACCCCTACGGGGACCTTGCACACCCCTACGGGGACCTTGCACACCCCTACGGGGACCTTGCACAGCCCATAGGGACCTCGCACCACCATGGGGACCATACACAAGAGCGCCTGTGGCAGAGCTCCAGCCCCACGCCAGCCAAAGCACCGAGTCAGGATTGGGTTTCTCCAGCTCCTCCTGCAGTTTTGTGGGGCTGAGCCCGGCGCTGGGCTCTGCCGGGAAGATGCCAAGAGGGAAATGGGAGCCCAGAGCAAGGAGCCGTGACCTGACCTTGCTCACTTGTGTATCGAGTGTCAGGGTCTCTGCGGAGGCGCCCTGGGGTGCACGGCTGGGTGGGAGCACTGGGATTTGGGCACGGCAAACGCACCCGGAGGGGGACGTGCTGGGGACCGTTGGGCTTTTTGAGGGGAAAAGTGTAGCACAAGGGAGCCTTGGAGCAGTCACTGGGAGGGGGTAGAGCCAGGACTGATCCTGATGCCTGGCAGCCACCGGCTGAGTGGGTGCTGGGGTCCCCGTGAGCACCATGGT
>NW_009598323.1:0-17654 GCF_000690535.1 Cariama cristata | reverse complement strand
TATAAATAAATGAATAAAAATAATTATATTAACTGCTGATCATTTTAACATCTTAAATGTTAATGTGATTGTATGGTAACTCTGGTATATTTAATAAACAGTTTAAACCCCATTTTTTAATTATAAACTGTAATTTTGATAAGTAATCCAAACTTCATGGATGACAAAGACCACAATTGTGGGATTACTGTTTGTTCAGGTTTTTGTAGGATGAGCTATTCATTGCCAGATCTCTACTTTCAATCTCACACATAGGAATAGAAGCTAAAAATTAAGCTTCAGCTTAAGTACTACTGCTTTTTGCTAGAGACTTCTTACATGCCAGTTACACACAGTGCTGTTTTAAGACTTTGGCCCTCAAATCCACAGCTTGAAAGAAGATCTAACCAGTAGTCCTACATCTCCTCTCTGTTCCTTCAGAACTACCATGAACTACCATGAACACACCATGCAGTGAGTGCACTAGAGATTTATGTACATGCCAGATCTAACGCATAGGGTGCATGCGAGCACCTAGTGCCCAGGAGCTTTTCAAAGATTAAAAACTACTGATCTACAGGCTTGAGAACAGTACACATGCTGTGCAAAGTGAATATGATGATCAATTATTCTTCCAGAAGACAGTCACGAGTGAGTTTGAATAGATTGACAACGAGAGGAGAGAGTGAGCATTGTGAAAAAAAAAGTAATTTATTTTTAAACTTCTGTGTGCAAGAAAATAATTTAAATATGATGTGGTGATAAGGAGGGAGCCAGTGTGGGATT
This sequence comes from Cariama cristata, assembly GCF_000690535.1. Classification (NCBI taxonomy): domain Eukaryota; kingdom Metazoa; phylum Chordata; class Aves; order Cariamiformes; family Cariamidae; genus Cariama; species Cariama cristata. The sequence continues at coordinate 16,889 of NW_009598323.1, read as the reverse complement.
CAAAGAGGGAGAATAGCCTGCCTTGACTTGTATGCATGTATCAGGGAGCCCATTAGAAAGCCCCAGCCCGCTATTCTCATGAGCCATTTAAAGTAATGTGGGGACTATATGAGCTTTGGACAGGCTGTGAATAGGATGACTCTTTACTGCACCCAACATGCCTGCTGCAGCAGGATCAGTAAGGAAAGGTAAGGAAGACATCAATTAGGCCACTTTTATTATCCATCAAAAGATGCTTGTGCTAGGAGTAGGCCCAACAGAAAAAAGATTACATTTTTTCATTGGCTTTTCTAAGAGAGAAAAAATGAGATTAAAGCAGTTCGCACAGCTGTACAGAGATAAAGAGGTATAGCCAGTGAACCTAAGGGAGGGTAGTGAAAGAAAAGATTTAGAAGGAAAATGAGGAACTCCTGTTTCTCACTGAACATTGAGACATCTACTTTCATCAGAAATTAGATCATCGTTACATTATCTCAGGCTCTCCATTGTGAAGTGCTAATAGTGTTTCTAGGTTTTGTTCTGTGGCTTTGACCTGATTTACTTCATACTTTCTCAAAACAAAACCATCTACTCCCAATAGAATTTTTGAAACCTTTACAGACATGGGGTTATAAATTACTTTGGTAAAATTACAAATAGAAGGTTTTAGCTAATGTGAATGCTTTGAGACAGACTTTTTTGTACTTTTCAGCGCCATTCATAGGAGCTATGTGACCCTTTGTCTGGCTTATGTAATTTAGATCTATGAAAATGGTTTCAACTATCATAACTTTTCACACAATTCTTAGGATCAAAAGTATGTATGGAACACGTGCTTATCCCAGAATGTCAGGTAGACTTCCCTATCCTGTTCTGGAAGTGAATAAAATATATTTGGTATTGCATCTACTACTGTACCAACTGTACAGTCAGCTTGAAAACCATAGACCATATTCTACATTTCCTGTCCACGAAGCAATAAATATTTTAAATAGGAGCAATCACTGCAAGTTCACAAGGTGAGACATAATGATACAAATAAAATGCAGCATTTTATTCACAGATTTTTGGGTGTAGGAAAAATTGAACAAGAGAGCCAGTATTAGAACATGCCATAAACTGTTCATTGAAGTGCAAAAATGTAGATGACAAAGAATAATGCCTCACTTGACCATTTTGTATGTCTTTGACTAAAGGAGAACTGCTTTCTGGACTATTAAAAGGATTTTACTTACTCTCTTAAACTGCATGTAAGTAAATTCCATTTTTTAGCTTTTTCTTCTGCATTTCTAACTTTGGACAGGGACATTGTTTATTGGTATGAAAATAAGAAGAACATATTTCAGCCTGTAAGGTTCATTAATAAATGCCAAAGCTCTCTTACAGAGAAGACCTTTAAATTAGTATTGCAGTCATCTAAGGAATTCCTTAGATCAGCATCTGTCCCTTCTTATAAGTAAATAGTGTTCTGAAAGAAACAGTTTTATTCAAGCATCACTGAGAAGAACGTAAAAAACCCCTGAAGGGCCATATTCATGGCTATAAAGAGAAAAGACTTAGGTGGGATTTTTCAGACCTGCCCAAGTAAAACAGGACTTAAAATCCACATATCCCGTTTTAATCTTCTCTCTCTCCAGACCTTTATGGGTGTTTATGAGATGTTTATGAGAGGCTAAGAAAGAAAAGGAAATAGTTGTTGACAGTGCCAGTATGTATCAGTAGACCTCCCATCTTGCAATAAAAATTTTGTCACAGACTCTTTGTGAGGGTAAAGAGGGGACTCTATCAGAAAGGCCTTTGTCCTTTGAAAGCCTTATAAGCTAAATCCAAGGCCTTTGTATGTTAAATCCACTTCCCTACAATGGGACTGGAATTTCAAAACAGGGTTTGACCTCCTTAAGTCTTTTCTACCTCCGCCATTTTCATGTCCCTTCAGAAACTCAGCTCTACGTACCTGCAGGAGTGATTGCCCCAAAACAATCAACTGTGAATAACAGATCTTTCCTTCCTTTTCTCAGTTGCACTCTGGTAAATTTCCCATAGACATGTCCTAATATTTTCTATTTTTTATATTATATAGCTTTATTTGCCTTACTCAAATTCACAGTAAACCCGATGATTAAAAGATGACCATAAAAAAATAGTCACATTCTCATATATGACAGTTCTGTCAATGTACACATTGAAATGCCTATTTCAGTACTACTTTTAACTGTAAAGTTGCAAACGTATTAGTAATAAAACTATTCAACCTTTGGTTTAGTAAGAATTTTTATTCATTGGAAAAGTGAGTTGAAATTGCTTGGAGCTACTTTCTTAAATAAATTCCAGATTGAACATGTACATTTTGCATGCAAATAAGACTGAGAGATTGTGGCTACAAATAGCTATACTTAATTTGAATATGCAAAAATAGTATTTGCATGTGTGAACTTTACTAGAAGACGAGTAAGGGAGTTTAAAAAATAGGCTTGATATCTGTGTTTTCTAATCTTCTGCAGGATGGCAGGAATACTTACCAAACTAAAGACAGATAGAAATATCAGGAAATGAACAAATTTGAAAACTGATGGAAGGAAAAAGGGAAAAGAATCAAATTATAATCCAGTATACTCTCATAATTCAGCAATAAATAAGATTGTACTTTATGGAAAAAAGTTTCACAAACATGAATAATAACAATAAGCATATCACAAATTACATCAGCCAAGTATCTCTTAATGGCAAGTTGTTAGACCTTGCTTTCCTTCAGATACAGTCCTTGATTTTTTACTGAGTCCCCTACAATTCTGTGCCCTGGTTCTGTGTCTGGATGAAGTCCAAATTCTATTCCTGCTACCTGAGGAAATCTGGAAGTTAAGAAGACAAATACTGGATAGGAAAAAGGAATAAATCAACTTAATGAACCATTCAGAATGATGCAGTAAGAGCCAGACTCGGAGAAAAAAAGACATTGATCTTAAAATAACAAGATTAATAAGATCATACATGCACCAAATATCCTACAATTATAAGGGTATTTGAGGCAGCAGCCGTTACTTTTCTTGCCAACAGTCCAGAACTGATAATTTATGTTAAGACACTACCAAATCAAAGGTATCTAAGTTTTTGTCCCAGTTTTTATATTTGCATAATATAGTAATAATATTAGAAATGTTTCTTGTAGAGAAGTAATCATCATACTTTGTACAAGTATGACACTAGGTTTGAGATAACCATTATCAGCATTAAGTGAAACTGTGTGAAACATTTAACTAAGGCAACTAATATTTTCACACACAGGTAGAACAGACTGAATGATCGCTCTATAGGCTTTCCATCAAGAGCTAGGTATCTGTAAAACTCCTCTTAAAAAGCTTCCAACAGTTGTATCCCTGGAATTTCAACTACTAGCAGTGGATCTACAACAGGGAGGATAGCAAAAAGATCATCCATAGTAAAACACTGTGCTGGGTATACTCAGTTTAAAAAGAGGGTATATACAAAATCATAACAGAAAATAATGAGATTTCCTGTAGGTTTTTTCTTCTGTAGACATTTGGCTAAATACATTTTCTTGTCGAAAGATCTGAGGTTAGCTGTGGTTTGAGGTTATGCTAAATAAGAAAGAATGTGTGTTAAAAAGTTATTCAAATAACAGTCATATAGGAGTCGATACTGCAAAGATACATACACATACTTAACTTCATGTGCAGTAGAAAATTAAGCAAACATTGATTTAATAACTTCTATAGTTAGAGGTGCGTTGTTTAATTTTTTAAAAATACTGCATACGCAGGTAGATGGAGAAGCCAAATCCCAATTGTAATCCCTTCCATCATAAAATAATGACAAAGCCAACTTCAAAGCCATCTAGGCACCAGGTAAAACAGTAATTTAAAAAAAAAAAAAAGTATGAAGGCAGTAATTATTAGCTAGGAAGAACATGAAAATGGAGATAGCAACACCACAAAAATTGATTGTATATTAAGACTTGTAGAAGCTTTCATTTTTTAAATAGTTCTGATTTAAAGCATATTTGGCAAAAACAATTGCTCTGCAGATTTAGTAAGATCAAGGTTTTATATGTGGGAAATGTGTTCTCAAATTGCTTATTTGATTGAGGAGTGGAAATAATCACAGAAGTATGTTGCTTTCAAGACTACAACCAGGATTTCACCCAAGCTATTTTGTCTCATTACAGTGCTGCTATACTTTAACTAAGCATCATTCTTCACTCTTACCATATTTGCTCTACAAACACAATAAGCTTGGTTTCTGCCTTGGACACCATATACTTTAAGAGAAAAAAAAAAAAAAAAGCAAACCAGAGAGAGTGTACGCTAAAGTAGATCTTTTAAGTAATGGGAATCACCATTACAATCTAACCTATATATACCGATTTTAAAATTATTTCTCATAAGACTATGTGTTCATATATGCACCAGTATGTATGTTATTGTACTTCAATCATTACCTGAAGCAGTTAGCTTATGTGATTAGTTCACAAGTTAATATGCTGGTATTTTCAGTATGTATGCTGGTATATGAAGCATTAAGATTTACTTTTAGAATTTTTTGGCTAATTTTAAGTTCCTGATTTCTTCAGAGTTTTATTTTTCTCTAATATAATGATCTTTGGATGCTTTCTTTTGTGTAACAATTCTGGATGTGTTCTTACTCAGATATTTTGGAAGGGCTGCTCCAAACTAAATAATTAAGACACATTTCCAAGGTTAAATATTAACATATTCAAAATATTTTGGGTTACCAAAAATATTTTAAATGACGACCTGAAGTAGCTAATGCTACATCAGCATAAGCAACTTCTAATGTTGCATTGGCTACAGGATTTCCTAGACTGCTTTCCGCTGCTCCCACAGTATTTATACAACCATCTAGTTCTGTATCAGCTGGATGAAGAAATACTTCTAAAAGATGCTGAATAATCAGATCCCAATATGCTTATTTGCAACAAACTTTCCTTAATTCTAGAAATCTGTTTCAAAAACCACATTTGTTTTATAATTTTCAGGAGAAGAAGAAAAACAGGAAAAATGTGTATTATCCCTTTGTTCCCATATATCTTAATAAACATATAAAACAACATTTGTTTTGGCCTTAATTGATACTGACACTTCTAAAGCCATCTAGCTTCCATTCTACATCCATGCTTACAAGAAGTTTAACAATACCAACAAAGCCACAAAATACATCTCTCGAGTTTATCTAAGCAGGGGGAATTCCAGACTAGCATTTCTTCTTACTATATCCAATATAAATGATTTGCAGATAATGATAGTGCACAGCAAAAGTGATCAAGACCTGCTGTAAGATGATAAATGCAAGACATTCCCAGGATAGCTGGGATTTTACTTCTGACCTTTGAAAAGTCAAGATTGCCCTTTTTTTTGTTTCATGTTGCCTTTGCAAAGGGGAAGGTAAAAGAATTCAAGTGATTGTTCTAAATCCTATAAAAAGACTGAGAAGAATTTAGCTAGAACTTGAGAACATGTAACAACTGATAACCATGTACATCAAACTAACAGGTTGTAGCTTGTTGCTTCGGTCCATTCTTGGAACCATCATCACTCATGTGCATTTTCTGAGCAATTTTCTTAACTATTCTCCCAGTTAAATGTTCAAAACAAATTCATCTGTGGTCAGCAACAGAAACATTTCTGCAGTTTCAATACCGTTAATATAAGGGATTGCAGTCAATTTCACAGTCAACCTAACTTTACAGTCTCAAAGTTTTGCTGTAACGTGTGCTAGTTTTTAGTATCTCTTGTTAATACCAACAGTACCTAATTAAAATTGTCTTGTAATCTCCAGAGTCCCATCAAGAGCAGAGAGTCTAGCAGATGCCATGCTACTACAGCATGGCAAAGACTGCTTTATAGGAATGGGCTTGTGGTTGACTGTAAATAGTACCAGTGCTGCATATCAGAGAAAATAGCTTATTTAAATCTAATATTCTGTCAGAAATATTTTATTCACAGTAGGAATGCAATATGCAACTCAACAGCAATAACGACATAAGAGATTTCAATATAAAGCTCTAGGGACTGGAGTGTTACAGTAGTAATATTAGTAAACATCTGTAATAAAGGAAATTTGTATGGATGGTGATCTTTCAATTAGAAAGTCCCAGCATCCATAAAACAATATTATTGCATGCTGCATTCTTTCACTCTACCATTGCTACTAAATGTTGAATGAGTAGCTACATTAATCCATATACCATTCATATAATTTAAATGCTGCATAATTCATATACTATTGACAACTTATTCTCTCAAGAATCCAGGAAGTAACACACAGAGGGATGTCAAGGGTACTGTTTTTCACTATGAGCTTCCCTGTATTCTGCAGATACAGGAGCATTTTAGGATCAAACTGGATAAATGATGAGAGTTCTAAAGGCCATTTTCATAGGTAAGCTTAAAATTAAGTTTAATAAGGTGGTGTCTTTTAATAGTAATTAATTCATGGATGCATTAGAGTAATCTTCCATTAAAAATTAAACTGAAAAAAAAAAAAAAAGGCCACATTCCCCTGCAGTCTAAGTTCACTGAAGTGAGTCGAGTTGTATCAGGAAGAAATATGAATCTCATTTCAAGACAGAAGGGCAAACTAGTTCACAAATTCCTGTTAAAAATAAACCTAAACTGTATTTCTAAAAGCAGGAAAATCCCATGGCTGCAATGTAAACACAGCATAGTTAATTCCATCTAGAATAATACAGACTATAGGACACAGAGCACTTAACAGCTTCCCACCCCCTAAATTCACACTCAGATACAGAGTCAGGATGCAGCCATGTTAAAGCCCTACATCCAGGAATATGGAATATGCTTCTTGGCCCAATATTATTGAGATGACCATTGAAAACAGTTGTTGTTTTTTAATAAATTTGAACTTAATTCTTATTAGCTGTTTATTTTTTAAATAATTCGTTAAGAAAATCACACCCACCTGAAGATTCTGAGTAGACTCACTGATCACTGAATTTGTACAAAAATCTTTTTCTGGATTTCCCAGAATGTCAGTTCTTTGAAAACTGTACTAAAAGGATGAACCAAAGTTTCTTTTTTTTTTTTTTTTTTGAGAAATTTCTAAAATCAGACTTTTTCCATCATGCATGTTCCATTAATTTTTTTTATTTCACCATCATTGTCTTGGCCAACTAGTATCAGATCTACTCCATGGATATTCTGTGCAAGTCTGACTCTTCATTTGTGTCATAAACTGTGATATGCGCTGCTCCTTCTGCTTTAAGTTTTGCATTTGTACTTCATTAGCTGCTTTGATATAACGTGTATAGTTTAGGTTAATCTGTTTATAGTAGTAAAGATATCTAGCCTGTTAACACAATTTTTGTACTATTCATTTAGCTGTTTTTGACTGTGCTGTGACCTAATGGTTCCACAGTAAATCTGTCATATACATGGTGGAGGAAACCTGAAAAGCTGCATTTGTTGCATGTATTCTTCCAGAATATCCAACACCAAAATCAAATTCATGGTTTCCTAAACATAAGTTTGGAAAGCAATTTTTTTAAGTTAATACAAATAATTGTAAATTTTAGCCAAGTGCCGCTTTTATGTATCATTTACCATGAGCTAGAGATTGAGGAATCATACACTTCACCTTGTCCTTAAAATAAACTCAATAGGGGAACTTAGTCCATCTATCCTTTATAGCAAAAAAAGCTGGATCAATTTATTTTTACAGCTATTCTAGATAGACAATTGTCAAGGACACTTTTGTCCATCTACTGCTTTCAGTTCACAAGTTATCTAAGTTAAAACAATCATAAATCATCCTTATGGGAGCATTGTCTTATGAAGTCTCAAGAAAAAAGTTTGCATTTAAAGCCCAGCCAGATAGTTGGGTAAAAAAAAAAATCTCTCTCAGCCTAGTATGGTATTTTCTGTATAGAACATAAAATAATATGGAGGACAGAAAAAAATCATTCTTCATAGCCTACAAAAAATATTAAAAAGTACAACAGTAGGCATAAGAAATACTGGCCACAGTATTCTCAAATCTGTGTATGTTACAGAATTCTACATAAAGGCAGCACTAAGTGGGCTTTCAGTTCAAATCCTGGACCTACTACTGATTTCATCCCTGAAAATGTCCCTTTGATCCTAGAGAGTTCTGGATGCTAAGCTGCTTCTGCAGAGGATTTAATTGCTAAGAGCAAAATCCCACATACTCATTAAACTTGAAATAATACTAGCATGACAGAAGTATTTAATATGAAAGTGACTGTTAGTGTGTACACAGGCAGATTTTTATGGATACAACCACTTATGGTACTTTTCTTTGAAAAATATCATCTTTTCATGTTTCATGCTGTATACATTCTTGTTTTGGAGTATATGTAAAACAAGAGCAGAAAACCACATTTGATTATAAGGAACTAAATTTACTTTCTAAAAATTAACCTACTTCCAGGACTTTCAGTCTCTACAGAGTTCATGTTTTCTAGCCCACCGTGTAATTTTTTTCTTCCTCTGCCTTCTTTCCAAGTCACTCACATCTTGGTTGAAGCGCAGGGCACCAGACTGGATAGGTCTTCACCAACTGGTAAAGCTAAGACCGAGTAAATACTAAGTGGAACTACTGTTTCACGTATCTTGCTAGCTGTAAAACTAATTCTGCCTCCTGGTATGATAGGGGGTTTTCTTACTAATAGTTTCATCTTCACGTCAACAACAAAAATGCCTAGATCCTGTTCTGCAGGGTTTTACCTACCCCAATCTTACATTTGTATGGTGGATAACTTCTGCCAAAGTGCGATATCTTACACATTCCCTTACGTGATTTTGCAATATTTTTAAAGACGGCATCTTCAATTTGTCAGGATCACAATGATTTCTCATTTGTCTAAGGTTTGGCAGCTATCCCTTTTAGATTCATGACATCTGATTTAACACTTATATTCCCAATACTGTCATCTGGGGGATATGGGAAACACTGAGCAGAGCTGGACTCTCAGCAGGCATCTGCTTTTTTCCTGCTAACCCCATGTTAAGAGTAACCCATTGATTACACCTTGAGTTGTCATTCGAACTATTTTGTCCTACCTCAGCTTTGGCATTCTCCAGAAAGCAGAGGAAAAAATAGTAAATAAGCAGATATTAATCCACACTATATATATATTCTATGTATATGTAGCATATATTCCATAGGATTTCTCCTGTCCCCTGTGGTTACTTGTAGTGAACAAAGGAGGACTAGGGATCTGGCCTTGTAAGTCTACTATGTAGTGTAGTCTGTGTCTCCATATGAATTTTTATGTCATTTTTAAAGCTCATCTGTATAATAAATCTTCCTCTGTCATCACGAGCTTTAGCCTATGCAGGGTAAGTTTTGAATTTAGCTCATATTTGGAGATCTGACACACTAACTTTAAAACTATAGTTCCATTTGTCCTATAGAAGAACAGAACACAAAACTGTTCTTTGATGACACAGGAAAAACAGATGGGAATGTGGACAAGAGAAATGAGTGAGAAACTAAATGGGAAGAATAAGGACAAAATATAGAGTAGAAAGATAATATGAGACTAGAAGAACAAACGGGCCAGTTAAAAAAACATGCTGCATAAACTGTAAAGAAATTAAATAAATAATAGGATAAAGTTAAAAAGAAGAGAAGAAAAAAGAAAAAGCAAGAACAAAAATGCAAATCTATGAAACAACATCGAAACCAAGCACTTATTTCTTTGCCTCTATACAATAATTCAGTGCTATATTTTTAGGAGAGCAGTCATACATTCTCAAATCTTTAGCTCTTTACTGGCAGCACAACAGCCTCATGCAGGATTTTAAAAACATATTTCATGACAAGGATGTGCTATATCTTTCTGAATCTCTGCAGGTCCTCCCACATGCTGTGTCCTTTTCTCAGTCTAAGTAAGATTCATTACAACTTAGGCTGGTTTGCTTTTTTTTGCCTTTGAAATACATTGTCAGAAACATTGGTCTTGGTGAGTATGTCTCCCTAAACCCTCCGTCTTCAGAATTCATGATCGTGCTTAATCATTTTTTTTGACTCTTACAAAGCTATTTATTTCACTATCATGCAAAGCTCAAGTAGGAATTATGAGAAAGGGTTTGTCTTCTTTCTGTCATCTGCAAAGCAAAAAGGAGGACTAAGATTTAGAGGACATGGAAGTTGCCAGCCAGAGCCTTCATCCTGATGCTTCTCGGGTTCCAAGGATGCAGCTGCCACCACAAGCAGAAGGCCGTTTCTCTGATTTATAAATCTCTCCAATCCCTCAATAACCAACCAACAAGGTAAAACTGCAAGCCTACAGCAGCAAACCAGCACAACTACAGTAAGGATTACCAAACTTTCTGCACAGGTAAAAAGAGAAAATTAAAGCAATCTTCAACTCACTACAGTTTGCAGAATCGTGCCTTTAATAAAATGATAAAACTTGAAATCCTGAACAGTTTCTTCTGCAAAGTCATAATTCTAAAATACCAGGAGGGGAAAAAAAAAAAATCTTTCATTTGCTTTCATATGGATAATTGTGTGCTTTTTTTTGGTTGATTTTCATATTCTGTGTTTATATTCTTAAATTCCCTAGTTTATTCAGTTCTAGTTTTCCTTGAAACTCTCCCTGCTTTCAGTGAGTGTCCTTGGAATAATATCAGGCAGCACTATCATTCTTAATGCTTTTCTAGATTTTTTAAAAGATAATGCAATATTTAAAGGTCAGGAAAGCAAAACAGGAAGGTGTTCGTTACTGTCCTTGTATGTCGTACATGCACAGCCAGATTCTCAGAAGGGCACCGCATTCATCAAGAGCAACTACAGGTTTTGTTTGCTTTGTTTTGAGTTGAAAATTATACCCATGAAATTTAAAAAAAAAAAAGTTCATTTAGTAGGTTGATGAGCTTGATGAAAGCAGGTTGATAACTGGTTAAGGACAAGTACAACAAAGGCATTTGGCAGTATATGGTTCTATTAAGAATGGCTTGATTTCAGTGCAGTTACTCAGCAAGGCTAAAAAGCTTGTAAGGCAGTATAAGAGCTCAGGTTTCACTACTGAAATCACTGTTCTTTGACTCAACCCACACTGCATTTTCATGTAAAAATGGGCTGTGCTGCACTTGCCATGTACCAAAAGCAGATTAAGTCATTGTTTGTGGTATGCTGTAATGACACTAACATGGAAACCACATCATTTTCCATGTGATTTAAGCTTTCATTTAAAGAAAATATGAAAATGTGGTTATTAAAATAATCTTTCAAATGTGAAAATGTATTGAACCTGCAGGGTAACAGTCCAGATGATAGCTCTTAAGAGAATGTGATCCATTTCTGTTAATTTCAAGAAAACATTAAGTCCAAAATGAAGTAATGATAATTTCAAAAATCAATGTTGTATCTCTTCCTTTTTCTTCCGATCATTTAACAGAAATGTGCAGCAACAGAATAACTGAAATTGAAGTCAAAGTTTGCTTGGTAGGGTGACAATATCTCTTTCAAACATGTAGTAGTGAATAGTTATCAGGACAGGCAGAAGAGTGGAGATATGAAGTAGCCAGTAAAGGCTTTTTCACAAAGGCCAAATTCAGACAGCAAACAGAAGAGGTTTCAGAGTACTGCTGCCTCCAATGAGTTTACTAATTTTGAGTTGTATTCTCATCTGCTTATGAACAGAATTTTGTCAAACTGACTAAGCCTGAGTGTCCAGTCTGATTTAGTTTCCAGATTTTCATTAGGTCACTAGCTCTGAGAGTGATATTTGGATTATATTATAGACACAGTATAGACACCATGCCAAACCATTTCTCATACTGACTAAACCAGAAATTTTGTATGGGACTTTTATTTCTAGTAACCACATGGTTCTACAGAACAACCATGGACATGATAATTACTAGAAATTTTGCCATCTATTCCACTTCTATAGAGCATATGACTTTTTAAAACATACCTGAGGACGTAGTGGAGGGCCTCTGCATTGGTCTAGGCATTTTTCCTGTAGGAGTAAGAGTGATGAAGATTATTTGGTTTTGGTATTTATGCGTTATTCTCAGATTCTCAAAAGACTATACTTGGTTTTTTGAACTAAGTGTATGTTCCCTGAATACAGAGATGACTGCAATTTATACATTTAATATGAAAACACAAACCCCACATATTTCTCATATGCATCCATCAAGCAGTCTCCAAACTACTATATGCCAAACTGCATTTTCTAAGTAGCAAAGCACTGATACATCTACAGACATTAATTTCTTAAACATCCACTTGGCTAGAGCGGTATTCTCTGACTCCTGTGTGTTACAGCTCCTCACAAATCCATGGTGTTTTCTTTTCAATGGCTGTTCCTATTCTACTTTAATAATAGCAGTGTTTTACTTTAAGAGTTTAATCTTCATCGTTCCATAATGTTCAGATTTATTATGTGTAAGGCTTTCTTCTAATCTTTTACTACCCAGTCATTTATGAAGTTTATCATGGGACTTGTGATTTGTAAGGAATTTAAATAATATCAGAAAACATAACTTTTAATTGTTAGTTCTTATAAGTATTTTTCAATTATTTTGGGTTTTGTGCTTTATGACCTTAACGATAATTTTTCTTGGCTTTTTTACAGACATTTTCAGGAAGATTTATCAGTGATCTTTTTCATCTTCCATTCATTGTATGGCTTTGTTTTTATGCTGGATTTTCTATCATAAAAAAGATAAGGAAAATTTATATTTATTTACTGCAATCATTTTGTATTCTACCAACTACACTAGAGCTAAAGGTAAATTATTTCATTGATACTTTCATAATGTAAAACTGATGTTAGCCTTGCTCTTTTCAGAAATAATTCTTAATTTCTGCAGTTTGAAGATTTGTTATGCTAATGTGTTTTTTTTAAGTAGGTTTTTTTTTCCTCAGAATAACAAAAGTGCTGATGGCATTAGCATTATTTTAGTAATGATATTATGTTTTTTAAAAATACTCACAGATGTGAAACCAAAAAATATCTGGTTGTATGGGCCATTTTCGTAGATTTCCTTGTCATTAAATCCTATATAGTGTTGGGCAAATCTGGCTAGATTTGAAACAGTTAGTTGTCTAGCTACCTCAATGCTCCCACAGGTATTTCCATATAAATTCATGTTGGAATTACATACATAAATACATGTTATAAAGGAAATAGAGAAGGTGGGAACATATCCTGGATTATATGATTTAGAATTTCTTTCATTCTCTGATTTAAGGAATACAATACTTCTTAAGTGCCAAAAATCTCACCACAATAATCTCTAGCATCCTCAGGGCATGATTTAAGTGCCACAAAGTCTTTTGAAACACTTAACAGAGAAGGCAAGTAAAGCAGACTAAGCCATTTTGACATTTTTGCTAGATTAAGCATTACATTTCATGCATTCATAACCAGGAGCAACACGCCTAGACTGGGCTGACAGCTACAGACAGACTCACTAATGACTGCATTTTTTAAAACTTTCAACGACTGCAAGCAAAATGAGCCTCTTCCTCAAGCATCTTCACTGCTAATACACTGCATGAACGTTAGTTTCCTACGTAAACTTGGAGATTGTTGAGACTGACATAACAAAATTTAGAAAAATATTCCTGCTTTCTTTACAATCCCATCTAATATGTTGTTAGTCTTTGTTGAACTGTGGCTATAAATGTCACAGGACTGAGATGTCTGTGTTTGCTTTGAGGGGCATCGATGTAAATTATTTTTAGGCATCAAAAAGACTCAATTACTGTATTTGGGGTCAAAAATGCTGTATTGACTTCTAAAGAGACTAAGTACAATATTTTTCTGTATCTTGGTATTAGACTAGTAGACATTAAAAATATACTAATAGCCAATCTTTGCTACAAGTGATTTGACTTGGCAAGCCTGGCACTGAACACAGGTTAAGGCGAAGGGGTGCGGGAAGCTGCCACTGCTGGAGCGTCCCTGAAGTCAGGAAGGCTAACACCTTGGGTACGTAAAAGACATTTATGGAATCAGGCCAGAGTACTGCCTCCTGTGGCACTCACTTCCCTAACTTCCCAGCCTGTAGGAAACGATTAATAAAAAAGAAATGGCCGTTGAAGCTGGGATTCTCAAATGCATTGTTACATTGCTATTTATGAGGGTTAAACAGTTTTACTCCACAGGAAGCCTGGTACAAAGATGGAGTACTTCACCTCCAGACACTGATCTGACCACGCATTTCCAGGGAATAAATTTTTGCTCTGTTTAAAATGTACTGTATTTGTTTAGAAAGACAGCTCACTTTCTTTGAAAGAATATTTTAAAGAAATGTGAAAAAGGTCTCTGTTGTTATTCTTAAGTTTTAATTTTCAATCTACCTTTAAAACCTACGTTTTTCTGTCCTAAGGAGATCATGCAGAACTACTTCCCTTAGTTTTCTCCAGTACCTGTTTCTTAGTTTCCTCTTCTATCTCTGTGTCTCTTTCTACAGAAATAGCCTTTTTTGCCTTCTCTATTCCTTTGCCTCTTTTTTACTTTCTTTTTTTTTTTCCTCCACAGTCATCTACTCACATTTCTCAGATAATCAGTGTCTCTTTCGTAACTTATCTAGTCCATTACATTCTACTCACCCTTGGGAAACATTATCAGAGGCCAACGACCAGAGAAATAAATGGAATAGACAAAGATTACAACAAAATGGAACAAGAGAGACTCCCAAGTAAAAAGTTCATCTCCGTTCATATTTTAGAATTACAATACAGGCTAGATATAGCAAAGTCTACATATTTACTTTTACTTCATTATGTGCTGTGGAGTTGCTGAAGAATTTGAATATGTAATGGACCGAGTACTCTCTGAGCTTATTTCAAGGTCACCCACCTATGGTCTTAAGAGGATGCTGCGGGATGGAGCAACAAGCCCTGCTCGTTGCAATCCACTGAACATCAGGACATGAAGCTAGAATAAGGCCGTTTGTGACAGGAATTCTAGTTCAGACACAGGAGAGAATCTTGTCTCTCTCTTTTCAGGAAAGCATTGCAACATACGTACCTCTGTTTTCTCAACAGACCATTTTGTTTCCTGATGGTACATATTTTCAAAGTGAGTCTTATTGCTCCTGCTGCCCACCCAGCCACAGCATTTGGTGGCTTAGCTTGGAGCTCTTCCCCCCAGCCCAAGAACTGGGATGCCTGCAAAAATCATTGTTTCTTATGCATCCCAGACTGACTTGTTACCTGTCACTCCTGCTTCTCCAACATAACCTTAGGGTGCCATCAAATTCATCATGTTCCATGATGATTTCAGAGGTCAACTGGAAGAATTATGGAAACATGCAGTCTTATAAATTACAGAAAGAATCACCAGATCCACTTCCAAATGTGGATATACTGAAGATACAAACTGTCAGGAATGAAGACGCTGTAGCTCACGGGGACTTCAAAACTGTTCCAAATGTTGGCTCAAGGGCAAAACTCAGCTGTGACTCAGCCTTATACAGGGTATATACATCACCAGGAACTAAATTCTAACCTTTTTTAAAAGTCAGTGGGACTTCTCGCATTGAATTCCAAGGGACCAAAACTTCAGCCAAGACAGGTAATGTACAAGCAAACATGCTGCACCCTTCGATAGATTTATTGTTATTGTTGTTGGGTTTAGTATTAGTACTAGTATTATTTCATTATTGCTATTGCAGTAACTCTTCATAAGACTAGAAATAGACTGAAATAAGACTAGAGCATATGACTAAAATGATACACAAGCAACGATTAAAACAATAGCAGTAATGTGGCATAGTACTATGTTTTAATTTCACTTTACAAATATATATGTTTTGTGCAATATAGATGTGAGGAGATGTGTTCATTTTGTTTTTTGCTAGTATTAAAAATATTTTCCTTGTCATTAGGTAATGGTTTGCCTGTATATGGAAGCAATATGACGTCCTGGCTCGAAGCTTGTGTTCATGGAGGACAAAATTCAAGCATTTATTTCCTACGAGTAATAGAATTGTTTACTATGAAAAAAAAAATGTGGCATCCTTAAAATAGCACTTGCAAACTGCAAGTTCTTGCTGCTCTAGATGCTGAAGATCTAGTAGCATGTTTACACTGGTAACATTATAATTACAAGGTCATTTTAGTCTTACCTAAGTGATGACAGTTCTTGGAAGCACTGTGAATCCATCAACGCTAACACAGATCCAGTAACTTCCATTTATGTGAAAATAGCGGGAAATGTCTAAAGAGAGTTTCAAAGTAGGCTAACAGGCAACGTCCAGACTCAGGTAGGTACCAGGGAGTCTGTGTTACAGTAATGCTCAGCACAGGATGCAAAGCCCTCAACCTGCTTGGAGTGCCATTGCTGGCATATTCAAGCTCCTTGGCAAGACTGGGTTTCTCTGTGTGATGTATTTGTTATTCTTTGGGTATCAAGAATGTTACTGAAACATAACAAACTTTTATTTAATGTCCTGAAGAAATAAAATTCTACCAGAAGTGAGCCAAACAGCCATAGCTACCTGGCTACAGAGAGGAACAGGGCCAACTCTGGAGCTGAAGCTGGCCCAGGACATAGCCTGGGGGGACTATGGGCATCAGCCTGGTGAGCTGCAGCCGCACCGCCATGCTGGAGCACAGAGGAAACAATTTCTCCAGTCAATTGTTCTTTAATGTTTTCTACAATGAACAAATAAGCCACAGTATAGTTGCATCACACGCTCCAAACATTTTTATTAGAGCCCCAAAATAAGATGTGTTTCAGTGAAAGAAAACAAACTTGACCAAGTCTTTGTTAAACGCAAAGACATTTTCTAAGTACACTTCTCGAAGATTAGCATCAAGTTTCGCAAAAGCCGACGGGCGATGTGCTAACGCAAGGCCCGTACGACACCTGCCCCGGCGGCCCAGGGGCGGCTCCCGCGGGGTCTGCGGCCCCGCGGAGG
>NW_009598322.1:0-7082 GCF_000690535.1 Cariama cristata | reverse complement strand
CCTCTCAAGCTTGTCCAAGTCCCTCTGGTGGCATCCTGTCCCTCAGACGTGTCAGCCACACCACTCAGCTTGGTGTCATCCGCAAACTTGCTGAGGATGCACACGATTCCACTGTCTATGTCATTGATGAAGATATTAGACAGCACCGGTCCCAGCACAGACCCTGAGGGACACCGCTCGTCACCGGCGTCCATCTGGACATTAAGCCATTAATTTCTCATGTAATACTAATCTCTACTTTATCCAAGGATCTGCTGGAATTCTGAAACATGAATTTCTTATCATAAACTCAAGAATGATAATCTCACAATATCAGTTGTATCTCAATACAAATATCAATATTAGTTCAGTAAGGAGAAAAAAAAAAGTTTTCTTGCTATTGTCCAAATGTTAGCTATAATCCTAAAATAAACAATTTTTTTTTTTTTAAGGATTTGGACTTGAAAAAATTTTTAGTTTGCAAGAAGTTCTGTCAGACTTCTCAAGTGGCAGTTTGGTTGGCTTACATAATAATTACTAATATCTATGTGATATCTTACAGATTTTCTGGTAAATTGTATCTCTTAAACTTTGATTGTCTACCCAGATTTTTTAATATAAGTGTTACAAAGGTTTTAGCCTTTCTTTTTCTAATGTCATACTGATTTTTGAAGCTTCACCATTGCAGAGAGACATGTTACAGGCACCACACTACAACTACCTAAATGAATCAATGTGGATATCAGATGCCTGTTCTTAATAATTAACTATGTGATGTAACTATTACTTGTTATTGTACTGATTTTCATATCGGAAGCATGCTTTGTAGGTTAGATATACAAATCCTAAGAAATTGTTAACCACATTAGGAGATCCTCACATTCTTTTGGAAAATGTGAAGTTGAAATTTCAAAACAATATTTCTGTGCTTCCATCTTCAAATGTAAATGTGCTTTTATGGTTTTGTAATGTAATTCTTTCTCTCCTCTCAGAAATGTTACAACAAAAAAATGGCCTTAGGGGATCAAACCAAGTATCTACTTACTTCATTAGCTTCTCTCTAGTAATAAGCAATAGCTGGTATGTGGCGAAACTATAGAAAAGTCAAATATATAATAATTACTCCCTGTTATCTGTAAGTTTTCAGAAACTTCAGCTTAGGGACTGCCAGAATCAGATGCAGTGTCTTTGTATTTAAAGCTCTTAAATAGCCTTCCAGGAATTTCAAAGCTCATATAGTCTTTTGGCAACCATACCTACCTGTAGCAGAAAGTCCACAGTGCAGATATGCCTGGTGTAAACCATCTTTTTTGATGTATTAGAAAGTTGGCACTGATCTTGCAGAAAATGAATAAGTGTTCCCTATTAATCTTCTCCACAACACCCTTAAAAGTAAAGAACAAAATCTGAAATTTCTATCTCCTCCGTGATAAAATAAATTACTCCATACTCCATCCTGCATAGCACAAAATCATCTGCTTCACTCCAGCTTCTACCATTTCCTAATATATTTATTGGTTTTTTTCATTAATGGGAAAACATTTCAAATTTTTCCAAAATGTTTACCTTTTCTCCCCTTCTGCATAGTAATGTTGTTACTTAGAAGTGCTGAGTGGTTATTTTTGTGCAGTTTGTTATGTCTTGGATATTAAACACACTAGTATTCACATTAGAGAAGAGGGAAGCAAAGATAAAAGCATATGCATAGGTTTGAATTTATTTCAATATTTTGAAACAAAGAGCTATAAATAACAAAAAAAAAAAAAAAAAAGAGATAAATTTAAGAAATATTTTCATGCTTTGTCCTCCAGTCAGGAAAGAAAAGCTATATGAAAATATCATACAGTATGCATGGATATAGATACTTATTTGAGGTTTACTAATTTTGGAGAAATTCTTGTTTGTATACTTTTTATTTTGTCACAAACTACCTATATCGGTTTCCTCGACTTACCAGTTTTCAAACCACAAATTTTAAAACTGTCTCTTGTCTACTGGGACAGTGTCCATACATCTAACTTCATCTAACTGTATTACTACATCATTGGTCACAGTGAGCTCTGGAAAAATAGTTCTCAAGGAATTATCTAGGAAAAATATGAGAGACATGGTTTTGATCATTATATGGTAAGTTGTACGGTCTTTAAAATGAAGGAGAGAGACCATTTGATGTAGAATGGAAGGATTCTTAAAAAAAAAAAAAAAAGGAACATTATGTGTCTACAGCATGCTCAAAGAAGACAGTGAGAGAACTCCATTAAATATTTGTAATGTTTAGCATTCAGAATTATGTCTGCATTTGTTTCCTCTATAGCAAAGCTACGTGAGTCTTGCTTTGATCCTGGAAATATAATGAATGGAACAAGACTTGGAATGGATTATAAGCTGGGATCAACTGTCACATATTACTGTGATGCAGGTTATGTTCTTCAAGGGTATTCTACACTAACATGTATTATGGGAGATGATGGAAGACCTGGATGGAACAGAGCCCTGCCCAGTTGTCATGGTAAGAGCACTTTAACATTTATTATAGGCACTGTTGTTATTATTCTTGCTTTGTCATATGTAAGAAACAGGTACAAAATTAGAAGAAGTAATTTTAATAAACTTCTCTTTTATGACAAAGCACTTTTCAGTGATATATTTTTTAAAAAATAACATACTTAATAACTCAAGATAAATATTGTTTCAAGTTTTTAATAACATTGGATAAATAGTGCTATAAGTTATTATTGCAGATAGAGGTTAATAGTAATGTCATCCTCTATGCATACCTGAATTCTTGAATTAACGAATTTACAACAGAGTATAGGGATAAATACATATATATGTATTTAAATACAGCATTAAGTATACTCTAGATGTCACAATATATGTTTGTTTCTTTTTGTTATTACTACTTTTTAAACCACATAGATGAAATATTTTGTATGTACAACATTACACCATTTAACCTGTTGGACATATGGTCTCTAGGAAAATTCAACCTTGAAATGCACCAAAAATCCAGTCATTCAAACTTTTGCGGATGTGAATAACTCCACTCATTTCAGGAATCTTCTGACTTTAGTTATGTTATCACTGACTATCTCAAGCATAAGCATTTTCAGATTTAGACTCTAAGAAAAGATTCCATTTTTAGTTTACTGATTTGATGTTAATTCTTACCAGCAATTGATAGCTACTTCAGAAAAAAAAAACAATATTCTTTTCACATATTCCTTAAGATTAAGCAGAAAACCTGTCCCATGTATCCAGATATTAATGAACAATTAACACAAAAATGCCAAATTATAAAATTAACATTTACTTTGTGAATTAAAATAAAATCTCCTCATTATCATCTTAATTTCCTTTTCATAATTTGAAGACAAAAAAGCTGTTGAATCTATTTCCAATGTGAATATATTTGTTTTAAATAGAGTATGGATTTTCTTTGTTGTATACTTAAATTTGTGTTGCAAAGTAGATGGTGGAGTACTAGCAAAACAGAAAAAAAGATAATATAAATTGTTAACTATAAAGAATAACCAATTTTATAAGAATTTGTAGAACTTTAGTATTTTCATTATCCACCAAAAACATCATGGCCCTGAACACCAAACTTCAGTGGCAGCAAATTGGAAAGCTGGACCTAGCAAACTTTTGGAAATGTGTTCAGACCTGTAGACTGTCAATGGAAGTCAAAAGATTCCTCCTCATTTTAAAAGGAGATATGAGTGGTTTCCCAGAGAGGAGTCGGTGAGGACAGTGGTTGTGTATAAGATGAGAAGAGTTTTCTTTTGGGAGGTCTTTTTCATGGACAATGGAAGATAAATAATTTCTTTATCACTGATGCAATAATTGTGTTTATTCATGCCACTTATCTACTTAGCAGTCTTTCAGTGCTATCTATTTTAACGTTCACTAAAGGGAGAGTGTTTTGCTTAGAAGGACTGCCATTTTAATAAAAGGAAAAATAGAATCTTATTACAGAAGGGGTAGTGGATATCTGTCACAGATTCTAATGGGACCATTTTTTTCCTAGATGAACAAGGCTTTATTTCAAATACGAGAAACCCCACACTTCCTTAGGATGTGATGTCACACAGTAGGCTCCATAAAAATGCCTTAACTTTGCAATTTTCACTTTTTTTTGTTATATTATTTTTTTTCCTTCAGTTCAGAGTCGATGAAGATTTGTAGATATGTTGTGATATATTATAGTATGTTTTTACCATGTAATCAATGCTTTCGACTTTTACAGGATTTAACTCAAGAAAAACAGAACATTTATATAGCTGTGAGAAAGACAATATCAGTTGACTAGCTTTCGGTTACATGGAGCTAACAGAAACAGTTCGAGAGCTGAATTTTTGCCCCTGACTACCAGCCTCACCTATGTAAAAAAATTGCTTAGTAGAGAAATGAGATTCCTCCATTTTGCCAATTGTATTTTTGAAACTCCATTAAAACTGATAGTATTATAATGAAATGTGGTATACAATACACTTCAGTATATATGTATTTTTTCATTTTCTTAATTATTTTTAAGAGAAAAAAATTGAGAACCTGAACCCCCTTTATACTGATCATATTTTTATCTAATGCTTTAGATATGAGGTAAAAAAAGATTTTTTTAAAAGTTACCTGTTATTGTCTCTAAACTTTTAAGTGTTGAATATCAATTTAGAATCCAGGTTCTTTTGTTAAACTCTTGCAAGCCATATTTAGCCATATAGCTTTATATGGGGAGAGAAATATTACTAATAAGTATTCCCATTTTGCTTATGTTTGGAGCTAAGTAGGTCAGAGGAGAGGAAGGGAGAACTTTCAACACTCCAGATGACTCTCTGGGCTCAAGGGACATGCTTTACAATGCGTAGAATTGGTCTTGTAAAGAGTGTAGTTCAAAGAACATAGAAAAGCTTTTCCTCTTCTAAGAGAATTTGTGTCAGTAATATTTGATCATTTCCGTGAAGAAAATGATTAGATAAATAAATGGATAACATCAGGGTGAAACTGATATGGGGTCCAAAGTCAGACCCTGTTAAGTAAAAAATCTTCTTGTTGCAATTAATATGTATATTTTCACTGAACAGTAGAGTCTCAACAGAGGAAATAGAGTACTATCTCTATATCCATTCTGAGTAACTTTACATAATTGAAGACGTATTCCTGAGAGATGGTGGATGAGTTTGAATGGACCATGTAGAGGAAGGAGTTATAGGTCTTACCTGTTAGATAAAATGTGATTTTATATACCTTTAGATAAAAATACATTCTCCGTTCAGAATTAAAAAGGAAGTGGAGGCCATGGCTCTATTTGGAAGCGCAACTGTTTTGAATGGCTTTAAGCATTCTCTGAAAATGTCTGGGGAATCAAGACTCATAGGAAGTCTTTGTTGAGGAACACTGATGTTCTAGGTCTGGTCAGGCCTCAGCATGAACTGGCTGATGAATTAGTCTGTCAAAACTTGTGTTCTTGGGAATGTGCAAAGCTAGAAACTATGAATGTATACACACCCTGAAAGTATATGACTAATGATTTTGGAGTTAGATAAAAGCTGAGCACAGGCTTTCAGAATCATACGAGGACTAGTTTTCCAAAATCTGTTCAGTGCATAAAGCTGATGATTTTACAATTCTACCTTTATGCATCAAATATTTTCTACGACCTAATCCTATGTGCATTAGGCTGCATTTGGTTGAAGTAATGATTTTAAATGACCTTGAGCCTCTCTAATAAGTGTGGGAAGGGAACCAAATCATTGGCTTCGTTCTGTTATGAACACATGCTAAGATTATTCAGCCTAATATGCTAAGCTATTTGGCATTTCATGGTGGATGTTAAGAACAGGATGTAATTAACATATGCAGATGCAATATTCTTATTACAGAGATGATGATTAATGATTTCTCTTAGCTTCACCAACTATAGTTAATTTCAAATTTTTGTTAGCAACCAACAATTGTTTACAGAATAACAAAAAGTTCTGTAGTGGGAAATCACATTTATGACTGAGTGTAAAAACCTTATTCCTCCCAGAAGAAATCATTTATTGATCACTAAGAACTATTGCTACATTTCATTATAGTCTGTTGTTTAATCCTTGGAAATACTTGAATCCAGGCTTCAAAATACCTCCATATGAAAGATATATCTAACAATCTAAAATGTTTTCATGAACTGCCTATGATTTATTTTTATTTTTTTTTTTGGTAACAAAACATCAGTAATCAAAATATTTATATGTACTGTTTGTCTTTTGTTTAAAAGAAAACCAGAAAAGTCCTGGGATTGCTCACAGAGCAAGTTTGTACCGTGATATTTAAAACAGAAACATTCGTAATTATGATTGCAACAAGAAATCTTAATTCCCAGTCTTATGTACACAATTGCATACTATAGCAGTGGTGGTTTAGTGATTAAAGACCATGCCAAAAACCATATGCATATGCATTATGAGGACCTTGAACTACATGTCCACTCCTCTGTCGTATGACCTGGAGGATAATTTACATTATTAGGAGCTGGGACAAGGGATGCCTGCAGACTCATCTTCTTCCAAAGAAATGTTTTCCTGAAAACTGAAATGTCAGAGGAAGTACGTGTTCTTTGTTTTACCTGTGACAGTAGCTCTTAGTTTTATTTGTGGTAATTCATACTTTTCTGTATGATTTTTTTGTTTCCTTGTATTAACTTGTCACAGTTATTTCAGGTAGCTTGGATCAGGTTTATCAATGAAAACTTTTAGGGCAAAATACTGCACAGAAAAGTTTAATCTTACTATTTGTTCTTGTGTAATAAATTAAATGTTGACAGCTTTTTCATCAACCATTCAATATTGATTAGTCAATCAGAGGCTTTCTGGCCACATTTTTATGCACTTTTTACATAGCAAAGATGATTCTAACGTGGTTATGGCATGCCAGTGTGGTCTTTTGGAACCATGACTTTAGTCAGCCAGTTGTTTACATGATAAATCACAATCAGACTGAGTGCTATTACAAAATACAAGAAAAAAAATGTAAATTATCATTTTTACCATTATTGACAATATTATAAAGAATGGACAATGTTCTTGTCATAGTGTCACCGTTCAAGGCTGGGCCGGCAC
>NW_009598321.1:22494-24859 GCF_000690535.1 Cariama cristata | reverse complement strand
TTATTCCTCCTAAAATTACTTTGAATCTTTCATATTCCTTCAGAACAAAATTTGAGCTCCAATGATGCTGGCAACAGTCCATTTTTATTGCTAGCAATATGGTAGCCTCAGTGGAAACAGCAATGTAACAGTAGTCTCTTGTACCAAAACCCAAACTTCCATTTGCAGACTAAAAGCCAAGTTACAAAGGTTCACTAATTAAACTTCCCAACTTGCAGTCTCTGAAATCAAAGTGCAGAGAAAGGAAATATCTTGCAGCAGGACACAGAGGAAAGCTGAGGCAGACTTCTAAACCAGAGGAAAAATGTGAGAATTTCAAATATTGTGCTTTAATTATTAGCACAGGAATTCACAGCTATCTGAAATATGCTGCTTTTCAAAGTGCAAGCTTTGTTTATATTCTTTTTAAAGTCTCTTCTCTCTTACTATAAACAGGACTAGTTCCTTATCCTCTGCATCACAGAACAAATATAGATTATAATTTTATTTTTCTTCCATGACTCTCAACTACTATTTCTAACTTTCTCAATCAATAGCAGATGTGGATTTAACATGATATATGAAGCTCTGCAATCTTTCCAATATTTTGTTTCTGCTATTTAGCAAATGATAGCTTTCTGCTCTTGTGCTTCAGGCCTTCAATTTACAAAGCATCCATAGACTTCATTGTTAAATTAGTATTGACCCATTTTACCACTGTAAACCCACACAGGCTATAATCAAAGCTTCCCATTCTAGATTTCACCTCTTACTTCCCCAAGATGGATATACTCTAGATTCAACCTACTTGTTGGTTTACTATGTCCCTCAGCAGTTGGGAGGTGAAGTTGTAAACAGATGCATTTCATCTTTGTAGATATTAATAAAATATTCAAGCTTGAGATCAAACTGTGGATGTTTATGCATGATGTCAGTTATCGCTTGGGCCAAAGCAAATCTTTCCTCTGGGTCCAAAGCATGTCAGTAAGCTTCAAAGTAAACATCTAGAAGCTGAAGTGATATTCAGAAGCACATTTAGAAATTATTACTCACTCAAATGTCCATCTTTGGTGGGGAGAGATATCTGAACAAAATCATAGTGTGGCAACAGAGAAGTAACATCAGACTGGGCTGTAGCAAAGTTTTACTGTGATGCATGCACAACACTCCTGACACAAATATATCTTAGATGCTCTAGCTAACATTCCGTAAAATTAAATTCAATACTTCGTTGGTTTTTTTCCCTCACTCCTTCCCAGTACACTCAACAATGTAGTACAAAGAGCAGCAGAAGAGCAGTAAGCGGGAAAACAGCTACACCCGCCTTGTCATCAACTCCATCAAGGCCTTCTCACATGAATCAGGAGTTACTCCACCAACATCAGTGGAATTAAACTGGCATTAGTACCAGTCTAAATTAGAAGATCACTATGAGTCACACAGTATTTATTAATTGTGGAACATTATGGACAGTGAGTTACTAGGCGCTATCCAATTAATTTCCTCAGACAATCAAGTGTATATGAAAAATTTGTCCTCTTAACCCAATTTTCTATTCCAATGTAATTTACTGCTTCATTTGAACTTGGACGGCAAAAGTTGGAATTATTTTCAGTGTGTTAAGTGTTTTATGGTATTGATTTTGGCATTGTTTTTTCTGATTATAGAAAATCCCATTAATGTATCTTCACAAATTGGTGCTTTTCAAATCTATCCTGCTCAACATGATACATCCTAACAAAGGTAGGCATAAAAGTGACACAGACAAACTCAGGACTATGTTGGCTGTTCTATGAATTTGCAAGTTGACACAAGTATATTGCCTCCAAAAATCCCTTCAAGACAAACAAATCTTGATAAACAATCAAACAGTGAATTCTTTACATAACCTTTGCAATGACAGATACCTGTTTTCTGATTTTCCTGTCCTTACCTTGTTCCCATGCATTGTTATCTTCACTCATCCTGTCCTCATTGATGTCGAAATTTCTTAAATTTTAGAAAAACTAGGTCCCTCAATCTCTGTTACTTAAAATAATGTCAGGACAAATAGAATTGAAATACATTTTCCTGAATCAAGAGCATTAATTGTACATCTCTATTAAATATCACAATAAGTATACAGACTAAGTGTGGGATGAAGCATTTCCACTCAAAATTTCTGCTTTAAAAAGATACAGAAAATGCTGTCTGAAAAATGCCAGTGAAATGAGGAAAAAAAGTGACAGCACATTTTTAGGTATCAGTTGAATTTTTGTTTTAAAAACACTGAGACCTGGACAGAGCTTTTTTTGTGGAGGATCTAATTCTAGCTTTTCAATAACCATCTTGACTGGACTGTTTCAAAATTGAGATCAGTCACATCCCTTGCATTGCCCCCAAATAG